>NC_056732.1:1864095248-1864314858 GCF_019279795.1 Protopterus annectens
TCATGTAGAGATGTCTTAGTGTTCTTATTTTATGATTCTGAAATTCCACTTCTTTTTCTAGATTAACTATTTCCTCCTTCTGCTCTCTCATCTTTTCTTTTAGCTGTTCTGTTTGATAAATATTTCATTATGTTGTTTCCTCTTTTTAATTTCATTTTGTAAAGTTGTTTTATTTCTTCTACCACTTCTTTTTCTTGCTTGTCTGATTCTTCTAAACTATTTTGTAGGTGAGAGCATCTTTTTGACAGGGCTTCTATAGCCTTATGTTGTTCTTGACGCACCCATTCATGTATAACATCTAGTAAGAATTACTTGTCCCCTTTTTGTGAACTGATATAGTTACCTGCAGAGGGTTTAAAACCATTCTCTGACTCTTCTTGAGAAATGTTCACTTCAAATGCTTTTATTGCATCTTAAGTACCTATTTTTGGGCCCTGCCACAGATATCTGGCCAAATGTGCTACTTTGATAGATCCTTGATGGTGTTATTTTTAATTACTCAATTTTTCAGGTCTTACTTCTGGTTCTAACAACTGTGGTGCTTTGTTTACCTGCATCTAAACCCTTTTAATATGCAAATCGTCACAGTATTCCCATAAATTCAACAATTCGCATATGCCCCCCCCCCCCTACATAAATCACAGTTTTCCAATGTTCATTTTTACAGTTCTTTGTTAAGTTGAATGAAGGTTTAGTACTCTTCATCTAAGTAAAAGGACAGACCTCACCATGTCAGCAGTGTGGAAGTCCCCACCAAGTTAATCTACTCACTCAGGGATCTGCAGATTCTACTTCCAAACTCGTGGGCTGATTCTGTTCCTACCATCTTACTCTGCGCTCTACCACTGTATGGCCACTAATGATTGCCACTGTCTTCATTTCCTGGCCTTACACGGACACCAACCTGAAAATAAATCAGAATGTAATCTGTGAGGAAAGTGGTTAAATTGTAAATAAGCAAAGCATCACAGGATCAGTATAAGTATAATAGCTTAGAATCAACTGAAAAAGAGTGAAGCTGAATGTCTCAACTTTTATACCATTTCAGAGGATTTTGTCTTTATTCACATAAGTGCTTGCTCTGGAAAGATATTTTATTTATATCTTTTAATGGATACTATTTGCTACTATGTCATCTCCTGTTCTGGTCACAGAGGTAGCTACAGAAATGGTACCTGAAGCATTTTATTTTAAACAAGGTGCCATTGCTGTTGTAAGCACTTCTTCTTCATCCAGCTTTCTTCCTCTTCTTCTTCTTTTGGCCGTTCTCGTTAGGGGTCACCACAGCAGATCATCTGCTTCCATTTCTTCTGTCGTCTGCATCTTTCTCTGTGACATCAACCACCCGCATGTCCTCTCTCACCACATCCATAAGCCTTATCTTAGGCCTTTCTCTTTTCCTCTTACCTGGCAACTCCAACTTTAGCATCCTTCTCCCAGTATACCCAGCATCCCTTCTCAGCACATGTCCAAACCGTCCAACCTGAGCTGACCCTCTAATATACTCATTTCTAATCCTGTCCAGCCTTATCACACCCAGTGCAAATCTTAACATCTTTAACTCTGCTACCTCCACCTCTGACTCCTGTCTTTTCATCAGTGCCACTGTCTCCAAACCATATAACACAGCTGGTCTCACTACCATCTTGTAGACCTTCCCTTTCACTCTTATGAGACCCATCTGTCACAAATCACTTCTGACACTCTTCTCCACCCACTGCATCCTGCCAGCACTCTCTTCTTCACCTCTCTTCCACACTCACTGTTACTCTGAACTGCTGATCCCAAGTATTTAAACTCATCCACCTTTACTAACTCTACTACCTGCATCCTCACCCTTCCTCTGTCCTTCCTCTCATTCACACACATATATTCTGTCTTAGTCCTGCTGACCTTCATTCCTCTTCTCTCTAGAGCATATCTCCAACTCTCCAGGGTCTCCTCCACCTTTTCCCTGCTCTCACTACAAATCACAATGTCATCTGCAAAGATCATAGTATACGAGGAGTCCTGTCTGATCTCATTTGTCAACCTGTCTATCACCATTGCAAGCAAGAAAGGGCTCAGAGCTGATCCTTGATGTAATCCCACCTCCAGCTTAAACGCATCCATCACTCTCATAGCAGACCTCACCACTGTCACACTACCATTGCACGTATCCTGTACCACTCTTACATACTTCTCTGCCACTCCCAACTTCCTCATACAATACCACAACTCCTCTCTAGGCACCCTGTCATATGCTTTCTCTAAGTCCACAAAGACACAATGCAACTCCTTATGACCCTCTCTATACTTCTCCATCAACACCCTCAAAGCAAACATCACATCTGTAGTGCAATTTCTTGGCATGAAACCATACTGCTGATCACTAATCATCACCTTCCTTCTTAATGTAGCTTCCACTACTTTTTCACATAACATAATGATTTGGCTGATCAGTTGTACCCCTCTGTACTTACTACAGCTCTGCACATCACCCTTATTTTTAAAAATCGGTACCAATACGCTTCTTGTCCACTCCTCTGACATCCTCTCGCTTTCCAAGATTTCATTATTCATCCAGCTTTAATATCACATTAATTACTCATCCATTTATGTTATTTGTTAAGGAAATTATTACTACATTTGATATCTGTCTGGTTGTGCCATGCAGTAACTGGGAATTAATTTACTTTTTATTTTACATTTGTTTACCGGGAAAGTCCGACTTGGAACAAAGCCGATTTTCAGCAGAGGCCTGGGGAGAAACATTCCAGACGCCCGTCTTAGAAATGTGGGGGGAAGCAGAGTACCAGGAGGAAGCCCACATGAATGCAGGGAAGACATGTAGTCTCCGCACAGAAGGCACTCCAGCCGAGAATCAAACCAGAGAACCTCTTGCTGTGAGGTGACACTGCTACCGCTGTGCCATCAATTCATTTGTAACTTACAAAAGTAACAAGAACATCTGTTTTAGAGCTTAATATTATCAGTTCAGTAAGTCTGCATAAAACTGAGATATATCTTTGGTAACGTGCAAAAGTGACACACGTTTCTTTTCTTCATATTTATGCAGCTTATAAAAATAAAAGCAATGCATATGTTTCTGTCCTTTATACATATAATTTCAGTTATTATTATCATGATTTACACATATATTTTGCTTTATATACTCCATATGTTTAAGAATGTTTCTGATAGAAAATTACAAATGAACACATATTTTATAATATTTCTCTGTGCTATAGCTGAATATAGTGTGCCAAATGTGTGAGTGGGTGACCCTTTCCTTTCATTCTGCTGACCCTTAGCTAACAGATTTTCATCCTAATTCATACTAGTATCAGGCTCACGGTGTGCTTTCTGAAATTTACCTCTCACAACTGTTTTACATCTGCCTTTTAGAGGAATTAATTCCAGTCAGTGAAATGTTTGTTTATACTAATAGTTATGCTTTAGATAAAGACAGGAATTTATATAAGCACTACTTTTCTTGCAGCTTGTTATTCCTTTATTAATTCCTGACATATTTCCAGCCACCACTGACATTTATATAAAAGGTTTCCCACATATATTATCTAGAGGGAAGATTTTGTGGTGGTACTGCTGCTGTGGTCAACATCAAATGGGGCAGCAAGTCTCCTACTCACTGAAGAGAATCCTGGACTGGCTAAAGGTATCCATCCACTACCTGCTCCACTACACCCTAACCAAGTCAGGAAACCCTCATTCAGTGAGGCCTGCCAGGTTGCCATGTGTCAAGGTGCCTCCAGGACCAGTGCCTCTACCCTGATCCTGTGAGGATATCCCTAGATGGGCAGAGGGTGAATGTTCCTTAGCCTGGGAGGCATGCAGCTGTTCTGCTTCTTAGGTTCACAGGAGGTTACTAGGCTAATGGCCCTAGGGTCTTTACAAGCCTAACCATGTTATGCCCATGTTCCCTAACTGATCTTGGTTACATGGTTATTATTCACATAGTGAATCTATGACCAGCACTGACTAACCCTCTCATTGAAGGCCATAGGTGCTATCCCAGGTGAATTTATGGTCTCCCATCCAGTTGTCTAGGTTGTGCTTGAACAGGGTCATCGACGTGTTCTGCTTCACATGATTTAGAAATTTATTCAAAATGAGTGGCAATCTCTGGGATATATAGCTGTCTCTCTAGCATGTTCTGTTACTATCAAAGGCTAGGTTAAGATCCCACAAGTGAGTGACTCTTGTCCCATTTGATTTGTGGATGTGCACCATTTCCATTAGGGCAGGGTCAGAGCTCTGTAGGCCAGGCACAAGTTGCTTCTCAGCAGCCTATAAGATACAGAGTAGAATGACAAGGCTTTCAGTCTTTCCACATAGGTCATGGAGGCCATGAATTTTTTTGGTGAGAACCCTCTGTGGTGTCTCCAGCTGCTGCAGGTGTCACTGCTGCAGGTGTCTGGTGAGGTACATGCAAAAGGGAGCATTGTACTCTATTAGTGGTCTGATGAGGGTTGAGTACAGAGGAGTTAAAATATTCTTACTCTTGGATGCGATGCCCTTACTTATGAGGTGCACAACCTACAAGACTTTCCTTACCACTGCAGACACATAATGATCAAAGTTTAGATTGCTATCAACCTGTGTTAACAAATCTTACACCACTGGGTCTGAGCTTAAGGGGGCGTGGTCTATATTGCAAATTGCAGGGAATTCCTCTTTACCAAACGGGATAATAATGACGTTTTTTTGTGATTAATTTTAGTCCACGGCTTTGGCACCAGTCATTTGTCTGTGTTAGCCCATTTTGTAATATGTTAACATAATTGGGGGACTCAATGATTGTACCCAGTTTGCAGTCATCAGCAAAATTGGTATGCCACAGGCCGTCTACTTTCATGTGGACATCTGAGAAATAGATTCCAAACAGTAGAGGGCCTAACACAGATTCTTGTGGTGCACCACTGATAACTGGTCTAGTAATAGAGGTGGAATCCCCAACTGTAACAGTGCACATTCTGTCAGTGAGCCAGTTGGCTACCCATCTAGTGACATTAGGGTTAATCCTCATCTGGGAGAGTCTCTCAATGATACCTGAGTGGGGCATTGTGTCAAAAGCTTTGCCTAAGTCAAGAAAGGTGGTATGTACTATTTTGCCTTCATTCAGAGCTTGGTGACATTCTCAAAAAAGTCCACCAGCTTTAATAAGCATGATCTACCCTTAATGAAGCCAAACTGGGTTGGGTCAAGAGTTTGAAGGTTGCATATGTTCTTGTTCATAAGGTCCATGATGAGTCTTTCCATTGTCTTGCAGATATGGCTGATTAGACTTATGGGTCTTTACTTTCCAGGGTCGGTTGATGCTGCTCCTTTGTGCAAGGGGTTTGTTGTTACTATTCTCCACCTACTGGAACAAAGCCAGTGCTCAGGGTGTAGTTAAACAGAGTGCCAAGTGGTTCCTCTAGGTTTTGTTTTAGATTGTTTAGTAAGTAGCTTGGGATGTTATCAGGTCCCATAGAGGCCATGCTTCTGGCCTTGGAGAGTGTCGATATGACCTGCTCTTTGGAGAAACTAGGCAGAGGACTTGGTGTTAGGTATGCTTTGAGGTATGGCTGGTGGGGACAGGGGGGTGAAATTTGCACCAAATCTGTCAGCTAACAGGTTGGCAATTTCTTCAGGTTCAATATGAGTGGTACCATCCACTACAAATTCAGCATATAGCTGGACATTCACTTTTAGATTTTGGAGATAGCTAAACAATGCCTTATGATTGTCCAGAGCTAGGGATGGTAAGTTAGCTTCATAAATAGCTTTAGAGACCTTTACAAGATATCTGATTTACTTGTTGAAGCTGTGGAGGGTTTTCTTCCTCTGCTAAGTAAGTTTCCTCTTGTTCTTAGACATCAGTTTCTTCTTTTGTTATATAACCAGTTTATAATTAAGGTTCACCAGGGTGGCTTGTTTTTAAGGAGGATCTGGTTTTGATCCTGTCAGGTACGGCCAAGTCTATACAGTTGTTTAAGTGTTTATACAGGGCATTTGTGTACTCCTCTGCATAAGAGTCATTGTTGGCTGTGTTAGCAGGGGGTAAGAAAGTTTTTGTACCATTGCTTAGTGGGCTGTAGTTTACTTAGGAGAAATTGTTCAGCTTTTTTGCTCTTGTGGGGGTGTCAGCTACAATTTTTACTTTGAATGAGACAGATTCATGGTCTGAGCTTATCAGGGAGGCCGCACACAGGGGTAGTTCAGTGACCTCTCATGTTGGTTAGTACTAAGTCTAGGACATTTGTGACCCTTGTGGGGGGTGCAGACTAATTGTTCCAAAGCATTTGTACTGACAAAGTTCAGAAACCTCAGGGCGAGCATGTTTGTGCTCTTGTATGTTGCCCAATTGATGGAAGGATAGTTGAAATCTCCCATGACTAAGGTGCTTGGCTGTACAGTAAGTGACTAGAAAGTCCAGGTAGGTGGTGTGCTTCTCTTAGTTCATGGTGGGAGACCTATAGTTAGCAATGATGTAGTAAGGTGTTTTACCTTTAGTTAGTTGGAGCTGGAGTAGCTCAAGAGAGTCAGAGTCATACTGTTTAAGCAGTCTTGAGGAGTTTTTGGCTTTAATGAAGATGGATACATGTCTACCTTTGGTTCTTTCATGCTCATTTTCAGGTATGAATGTGTGGAAGGCATTGTAGCCTTGCATGGCAGGGGTGCCCTCTGCAGCCTTGAACCATGTCTCAGTAACTGCACAGATGTCAGCATCTTCCAAAGTGAGGAGTGCAGAGAGTGTAGTTTCCTGTTTAGGCTCCTAGCATGAAGCAGCATAAACTTGAGTTTGTTGAGTGGATTTTTTTACATCAGAAATTTTTTTTTTTACCTTGCCTTAAAAAGGCACTATGGGGGAGGGAAGTGCCTTTGCCAGTATCCAAATGCCTAGAGAAGAGAGGTGAAGACCATCTCTGGCCTGTCGAGCATGTCTTCTAGGCTGACAGATATTGTATTCTGGACCTGTAGAAAAATAAACAGAAATGGGAGAGAGAAAGTAAAGAACAAAGTGATGTATAATGAAAATAAGAAAAAGAGAGAAGACATTATAATATAATGCTATGCATGATTCCAGTCTTTATTAGCACTGAATTTTATTTTTATTAAATCTTTATTAAGTAAAACAACACATTTGGGAAATGCGTATGCATACATCTAGCAATCAGTGTGTTTCTATCAAGTGTTAGTGGTTTATATTTCGTTACTGATACTACTGAAATATGCTGGTTTGACATGAAAAATTGTAATACATTTGAAATTTATGTTTGCCATGGATCTGGTTTCAGTACTGTGCTAACAGCACTTTGGTCCTATTATTTTTTTGTACATAAATATTCTTATAGTTGTATATAGTAACAAAACAGTTAAAGAGAGAAAACACCATTTATTATTTGACATTTTTTTTAAATGAAAAGGTTTTTATTTATACTTATGACCATTCTCAGTCAATCTGGCCAGTCTTCTACACTGCTAAGCTGAGTTGTACTGTATTTCCTCTTCAGCTACATTCTCACTCTGGCCAGTCTTCTACATTGCTGAGCTGAGTTGTACTGTATTTCCTCTTCAGCTACATTCTCACTCTGGCCAGTCTTCTACACTGCTGAGCTGAGTTGTACTGTATTTCCTCTTCAGCTACATTCTCACTCTGGCCAGTCTTCTACACTGCTGAGCTGCGTTGTACTGTATTTGCTCTTCAGCTACATTCTCACTCTGGCCAGTCTTCTAAATTGCTGAGCTGAGTTGTACTGTATTTCCTCTTAGGTTCATAGGTTCATAGGTAGGTACTAGGCTATCTGCCCGAGGGCATTTATAAGCCTAGCCAGAGTGTGTTGGCTTTCACCACCCCATTGATTAATTAACTGATCCTCTGTCAAGAAGAGCCAATGAAGTGATCCCAGGAGTGTATTTTCTGTTGCCCATCCACTCGTCAAGGTTTCTCTTGAAGAGTATTAGTGAGGGGCTCTGCCTAATGTAGCTTGGAATTTTGTTCCAAAGCATGGGGAGTCTCTGTGACAGGAATCTATCCCTCCAGCATGTTCTATTTATTGTTGTGTCGAGGTTTAGCTCACTAGAGCATGTTGCTCGCAGTGACTTGGATTTCTTTAGCTCCAGCATGTCCATCAATTCTGAGTTGGACATGGCTTTGTAAGTCAGGCAGAGATCACCTCTGAGTAAGCGATATGCCACTGAGTACAGCTGGAGTTTTTCCAGTTGGGCTGCATAGGACATATGTTTGAGGCTAGTAATCCTCTTGGTGAGGTACTTTTGTGGTCTTTTCAGCTGTTGGAAGTGTCTTGTGAGGTACATCCTAAATGAGGCATTGTACTCTATGATGGGTCTGATGAGTGACGAGTAGAGGAGCACTATAACCTCTTTATTTCTAGATGTGAACCCTTTAGTAATTAGATGGACCACATAGAAGGATTTCCTAACTAATTTGGCAATATGATTGTCAAAGGCGAGATTACTATCTACCTGGGTCCCCAGATCTTTTATTACCTCTTCTGTATTAAGGGGGCTGCCACCTATGTGGTAATTTGTGGGTGTTTTGTTTTTCCAAAATGGGATGACTATGCATTTTTTGGCATTTCGCTTGAGGCCATGACTTTGACACCAGGTGTCCATCTCAGTAAGGCCCTTTTGGAGGATGTCCGTGTTAGCCGGAGAGTCAATTATGGCTCCCAGTTTGCAGTCATCAACGAACTTGGTTAGCCATAGTTATCCTGTGTTTGCCTGTACTTCTAAGAAGTATATGCCAAATAGTAGGGGTCCCAGGACCGAGCCTTGTGGGACACCACTTGTGACTGGTTTAGAGTCAGATCTGGAGCCCGCTATTCTTACCGTGTTAGTTCTGACTGTAAGCCAGTTGGCATCCCATCTCGTGACATAGGGGTTTATGTTCAAGCTGGTGAGTTTTTCTGTAATATCCGAGTGGGGAATGGTGTCAAAAGCCTTGGTGAGGTCAAGGTAGGCTGTGTGAACAACCTTTCCCTCATCTATGGCCGACAGTCAACCAGGTTTAGTAGGTATGATCTGCCCTTAACAAAGCTGAACTGGGTCGGTCAAGTGTTTGGAGGTTCCCAATGTCTTTGGTAATGAGTTCCATGATGATGCGCTCCATAGCCTTGCAGACCAGGCTAGTCAGGCTTATGGGGTGATAGTTACCAGGGTCAGTTGTGGCCCCTCCTTTATGGAGTGGAATAACCGTTGCTGTGCACCATTCTATGGGCATGGAGCCTGTGGAGAGGCTGAGGTTGAACAGCGTGTTTAGGTGGGAGGTTAGTTCGTTCTGTAGTTCATGCAAGATGCAGCCTGGGACAACATCTGGCCCCACTGACGCTGTTTTTGGCTTTTGAAAGGGCTATTTTCACCTGTGCATCTGTGATTTCTGGGACACTACACTTTTCCAGTATTGTTGTGGGCCCTTTTGGGGGTGAGAGGGGGGTGAAGTTTGCACTGAATCTATCTGCCAGGGTGTGGGCAATATCAGTAGGATGTTCTTCATGTTTCACTGTTGCAGTCATCACATTTGGGTTATCTGCTTGCAGTAACCCTCAGTTGGCCTGATTAGCAAAGTCTTGGGTCCTGCATCGGTTGCTATCCCTTCTTCCATGATGTCAGGTCATCAGGGGTATAAAACATGCAGCCGATGCCATTACACCAGTCTTTCTTGCCATGCGGTGCCCGAAGCAGAAGCAGTTCACAAGTGCCAGTCGGCCGACTCCTGAAATTTTTGTTTTCGAGTTTCAGAACCAAAGTCTTCAACTAAAGTTAAGTACCCCATTGGGGAAACTTTTTCTTGCTCCTTACCGATGTCAGTAAAAGTTAATAATTGCATTACTTGTGGAAAGCAAATACCTCATAAAGATTTTCATTCATACTATATTCCTTGCCTAGGCCCTGGCTACGACATACCGTGCTGTCGGTTTTGTGCTTTATTTAATCAGCGCACTATCCGTTGTCGGTATAGTTTCACCTCAAAATATTTCTGTTCTTGGTTTAATTATCCGGAAATGTCATCGGTTAGCCATCCGACTACCAGGATTCTGAAAAAATGCAAGGATAAAGACAGAAACAGGCCGCCAAGGTTCAAAACTGCCAACGACGCTTCTCCTAAGCCAGTCACCAGTTCACCGGTACTCAGTGAGGCACTTTCACAGCCCCTGATACTTGCTACTTCTGATTTGCAGGCCTCTGAGACCCATTTGGAGTTCAGCATGCCGCGAAATGCTTCAACAATGGAACCTGCGGATGCCTCTTGCAGGGCTGCTTTTAATGGTTCTGTGCTCAGAAGGCATGCTTGGCTTAAGGAGCAATCTTTACCTGATCATGTTAAAGCTAAATTTTTGGATGCTCCCTTAAATCAGAACCACCTGTTTGGCAACAAGGCTGAGGAAGTTCTTAAAAAGATGGAAGATAAAGGTAAATCTATGCAAACTGTTAAAGATTTCTTACAAGTTCAGCTTCCTAGATTTAGTAGGCACTGGCCCTCTAAGAATTGGTCCTTTCCAGCCTCTTCAAGGTCTTCTCAAGCCAAAACCAGATATAGCAGAAACCCCAGGTTTCAGTCCCAGGGGACATACAAAACTAAGCAGTGGGGAGGTTTCTGCACCCAAATCAGGGAGTAGTAAGACTCCTCCCTATAGAAAACAGTCTCAATGACTTGCTTCTAAAACTTCCAAGCACTTCCCAACTGAATGCTCCTTTAGGCGGAAAGATTGGTCTGCAGACCAAAAACTGGGAACTCATTACCCAGGACAAATGGGTTTTAAATAGTGTCCCAAGGATACAGATTTCACTTTCACACCTTAACAACACCAAGCAGGTGGCCACATCTACCCCAAAATCAGTGGGCAGAGGCCCAAAATCAAGTACTCTCTCTCTTAAGCATGGGGGCTATTCAGTTGGTACCAGAAGAGGAAAAGGGACAAGGGTTCTATTTGAGACTTTTCCTGGTACCCAGAAAAGGCAATACATGATGTCCTATCCTGGACCTTTCTACTTTAAATACCTTTCTGGTGATTCCAAAATTCAAGATGCTGACTCTTCACCAGCTGCTTCCTACGCTAGGCAAAGATGCATGGTTGGCAACACTTAAAAGAAGCATACCTGCACATCCCTATCAGGGAGTCTTGCAGAAAATACCTACGCTTCAAAGCAGGCTACATGCACTATCAGTTCTCTGCACTGCCCTTTGGCATATCTACTGTGCCCAGGGTATTCACAAAGTGCCTAGCTCCAGTCATTGCATTCTGCAGGCAAAGAAATATTCAAATATACCCATATCTGGACGATTGTCTAATTCAGGCAGAAAGCCAGGACATACTTTTGAATTATCTGACCTTTGTTCAAAGGGTACTGACTTGTCTGGGGTACACCATAAATGAAAAAAAAGCACAACTGGTACCATGTCAACAAATTATATTCCTGGGAGCAAGCTTGAATACAACTTCCCAGATGGCTTTCCTCACGCCAGAAAAATGGATTCATTTGACAACCTATTTCAAACAAGTGGCCACAAAAACCCAGTTATCTGCAAGGCAAATACTGCAAGCCTTGGGGTTCATGGCCTCCTGCATTCTTCTAATTCCATATGCAAGGCTGCATATGAGGAAACTGCAATGGTATCTCAAAAGCCTATGGTGTCAACATTCACAGGATCTAGAAGCAATGATTCATATCATACCTTGCCTACGCCTAGAGTTCCTTTGGTGGGCAGAGGCCTGCCACCAAAACAGGGGACTACCATTCACACTACCCCCTGCCGCCCAAACCTTAAATACAGACACATCAGACTATGCATGGGGGGCACACCTGGCAGGGAAATGCATTCAGGGCAAATGGAATCCAAGTCAAATGCACCTGCATATCAATCAAAAAGAAATGCTAGCTGTACAGAATGCTCTGACAGCCTTCAAGGACCACATTCTTCCAGGACAATTAATGATAAAGACGGACAACACCATTGTTATGTGGTACATAAACAAGCAGGGGGTACACATTCTTAACTCCTCTGCAGACTAGCCATAGCACTGTGGAACACAGCCCTGAGCTATCAAGTACATTTACAAGCTCAATTCCTGCCAGGAAAACTAAATACACTGGCAGACAAACTAAGCAGAAACCTCATGGACCCACACGAGTAGAAACTGGAACCAAGGATTTTCAACATGTTGACAAGCAAATGGGGGAGCCCAGATATAGACCTGTTTACCTCCCCTCAAAACTATCAGTTAGACAAATTCTGCACAAGGACTTCCCACAAACAAGCTTGGAAAGTGGATGTTCTGTCCTTCAACTAGAAAAACCTATCAGTTTATGCCTTTCCTCCTCTGCCTCTGCTCTCCAAGGTACTACTAAAGATCAAACAAGACAAACCAAGGATGATTTTGATTGCACCAGACTGGTTACACCAACACTGGTACCCTCTCTTGCGCAGTGTGTCACTGTGGGCCCCATGGCACCTGCCTCAGACTCCTACTCTATTGTCTCAGCAGGAGAACCAAATTCTGTATCCTCAACTTCAAACACTGAATCTAGCAGCCTGGCTAATTACATAATTTCTCCTTTACCATCCCTCAGTAAACCAGTGATGGATAGCATTTTAGAGCCAAGGAGGCCTAGTACCAGAAAGTCTTACGCTAACAAATGGAAAAGATTCTGTGCCTGGAACCAACCTCAAGAGATGAGCACAAGAGTGCCCAATTTACAGCAGATTTTACAATTCTTAACTGAGATGCTGCATAAGGGCCTGTCTTTCTCTTCCATCAAAATTCACACCTCAGCCATCTCAGCTCATTATAACACAGAACCACCCCTCTTCTCTCATCCACTGCTTAAGCAGTTCCTCAGAGGGGCCAAAAATCTACGACCACCCAGGAGAGCTCAAACACCAGCATTGGACCTCAACTTTGTATTGGAAAAGCTCACTCTTCCTCCTTTCGAGCCAGATGCCACTGCAGACATAGCATTCCTTTCTTGGAAAACAGCTTTCCTTTTAGCAATCACTGCAGCAAGAAGGGTATCTGAATTACAGGCCCTCATGGCAGTGGAGGCTTTCATCATCTTTCATGCAGACAGGGTATCCCTCAGGACCAATCCCTGCTTCATGCCCAAAGTGGTATTCATTGTGGCCCTTAATCAGTCCATACTTTTGCCAACCTTCTTTCCTAATCCACAGAACAAAGGGGAACAGATTCTGTACTCCTTAGACATGCACAGACAACTTCTACTTGAACAGAACTAAACCTCAAAGGAAATCTGATCAACTGCTGGTGGCATTTGCTGCAGGGGCAGAGGGAAAGGCTATTTCAAAGCAAACCATTTCCAAATGGATAGGCCATTGCATTCATTTTTGTTACAAACACCATGGAAAACCTATCCCACAGGGGATCAGACCCCACTCAACCAGGGCTGCATCCACCTCTACAGCCTTTCTCAGTGGCGTCCCTACCAGGGACATCCTAGAAGCTGCTACCTGGAGTTCTGTACATACTTTCACCAAGCATTACCATCTGCCAATTTTCTCTAAATCCAGAGCTGGCTTTGCCACTGCAGTCTTGCAGGGCCTTTCACCTGGTCCTAATTCTTTTTAAATTCCTCCTCCCATCCTTAGCTTTGGGAATCTACCCAAAAGTGATGACTGCAACAGTGAAACATGAAGAACATAGTACAGTTGTGTACACTTACCATAAATGTAGATGTTCGAGTGTATTCACTGTTGCAGTCCTGGTTACCCTCCCTCCAGCCCCCTTCTTTTTCTTTTTTGGATATACCTCTACTTTCCTTTACTATCTTCAAAAGCTTTTTGGTGCATTTGCTTTTTTGTTGGAGGTATAACCTTATATATTTATAGACTTAATTGCTTCCCATTAAGGGGGCACCTGACATCTGGGGCAAGAAAAACTGATGTAATGGCATCGGCTGCATGTTTTATAACCCTGACGACCTGACATCATGGAAGAAGGGACAGCAACTGATGCAGGACCCAAGACTTTGCTAATCAGGCTGATTGAGGGCTACTACAAGCAGATAACCCAAAAGTGATGACTGCAACAGTGAATACGCTTGAACATCTACATTTATGGTAAGGGTACACAATTGTACTTTCAGTATTTTTTGTGCTATTTTGCACTAGTTCAGTGCATATCTGCAAGTTGCCACTTAGATTGTTAACATAGCTAAAGATGGCTTTGTGGTTATCTTTTGAATCCTTGGCTACTTTTCTTTTGAAGTTAGCCTTGGATGATTTTATGAGGGACCTCAGTTTCTTACTGATACTGATCAGCTACATAACAGCGTGGTTGTTTAGCCGTCTCTGGCTTCTTTCCTTAATATTTCAGACATGACTACTAGTACTACTCTGCAAGGCATTGCAGTTACTGTTGCACTTGTTTAGTATATTTGCTCATCTCTTAAAATATGTATGCATGTCCAAAATTTAAAACTACTGTGCTAATATTTCCTGTAATGCAAGCAGAAATAGTAGGAGTGCATCTTCCTTCACATTGTTGCATTTTATATGTGTGCAGAACTTGTCTATTTGGAGAAAGAGAGCTACCTGGAGTTTTACCATACACTTTCAGTATAGGGTCTACTTTCAGCTATTATTGTTTGCATACTTAAGTTGCAGTTTTTAAGCAACATGCCTTGAATTTTCTTTAGGAAATGGCAGAAGCTGCCACACTGTCACCTTTACACAGGTAAGCCAGATGCATGAATTTGTCACAGCTGCCTCTTAAAACACATTAAGCATTGGCTGCCAAGCAAATGTGTCATGTCATTATTAAGGCTTAAAGCACTGCCACAGAGAGTCAGCTAGAAATAATCAGAGTCCTCCAGGGTGTTCATGATGGTTTCCAGGATCACATGGAAAAGGCAGAAAGCCAAGATAATGCCATGTTCACATTAATCAGTAGCATGGTGGTACACCAAACAGCTATGGCTGCTTCTATTCATACAGTAGTTAGGACTTTCCAGACTTGAGTGAGTCCTGGAAAAGGACGGGGTACTGTGCAAACATGTGGGTGCAGGTTACATGGGAATGGCACAGAGCCAGGATAATGCCATGTTCACATTAATTAGTAGCATGGTGGTACACCAAACAGCCATGGCTGCTTCTATTCATACAATAGTCAGGACTTTTCAGACTCAAGTGAGTCCCGAAAGAAGAAGGGTACTGTCCAGATATGGGGTGCAGATTACATGGGACTACAAGTGCTTCTTTTAAAATTACTTTAAAGTAGTAGGGGGGACCAGGCAAAACAGATTTCATGTAGGTCATGTCAGCGTTCATCTACACCTAGAAGCACCTCTCCTTTGATGCCCCGGTCATGCAGCATTGTCAGATCAGGATCCTCTGCATCAAGTAGGTCACAACATTGGACCAATCACCATCCAGCTCTCATGACAGCTCTTCTTCAAAATCATCTGCACCATCACATATCCCATCATTAAGAGAGGTGGATGATACATTTGACCTTGATCTATTGTGCTTTAAGTGTCACATTTCTGTTACTTACAATTTGACCTTTACACACAGATGTTAGTGTTTAACTGTAAGGGAAATAAGTTATTAAGTAAAGTTAAAAAAAACTGTACAGCAAACCAAATGTAGGACACTTTTAAACTACACGCATTTCATTCTTATAATGGCATTGGTTAAAATTCCAAAGAAATGTGGAAAGAAAGCTGTACATAATTCCATAAGATTGCTATCGCTATAAGATTACTATGGCTAATGCCATTAATGCTCTAAGTTTTACCATTGTTACAGCTGTGATTAACACCATTACTGCTTTGTGTATTACTATTGTTACAGCTGTGATTAGCACCATTAATGTTCTATGTATTACCGTTGTTACAGCTGTGATTAATATCATTAACATTCTATGTACTACCATTGTTACAGCTGTGATTAACACCATTAATGCTCTGTGTATTACTATTGTTACAGCTGTGATTAGCACCATTAATGTTCTATGTATTACCATTGCTACAGCTGTGATTAACACCATTAATGCTCTAGGTATTACCATTGTTACAGCTGTGATTAACACCATTAATGTTCTATATATTACCATTGTTGCAGCTGTGATTAACACCATTAATGCTCTGTGTATTACCATTGTTACAGCTGTGATTAACACCATTAATGCTCTATGTATTACAATTGCTACAGTTGTGATTAACACCATTACTGCTCTGTGTATTACCATTGATACAGCTGTGATTAAGACCACTAATGCTCTGTGCATTACTATTGCTACAGCTGTGATTAACACCATTAATGCTCTGTGTTTTACCATTGTTACAGCTGTGATTAACACCATTAATGCTCTGTGTATTACCACTGTTACAGCTCTGATTAACACCATTAATGCTCTGTGTATTACCATTGCTACAGCTGTGATTAACACCATTAATGCTCTGTGTATTACCATTTTTACAGCTGTGATTAACACCATTAATGCTCTGTGTATTACCATTGTTACAGCTGTGATTAACACCATTAATGCTTTGTGTATTACCGTTGTTACAGCTGTGATTAACACTATTAATGCTCTGTGTATTACCGTTGTTACAGCTGTGATTAACACCATTAACAATCTAGGTATTACCTTTGTTACAGCTGGGATTAACACCATTAATGCTCTGTGTATTACCATTGTTACAGCTGTAATTAACACCATTAATGCTCTATGTATTACCAGTGTTACAGCTGTGATTAAAACAATTACTGCTCTGTGTATTAGCATTGTTACAGCTGTGATTAACACCATTAATGCTCTGTGTATTACCATTGTTACAGCTGTGATTAACACCATTAATGCTCTATGTATTACCACTGTTTCAGCTGTGATTAACACCATTAATGCTCTATGTATTACCATTGTTACAGATGGCAATTGCCTATAAGTTAAAAACAGTAATACACAAATATTCAGAGAAACTCCAATTAAAAAAATTAAAAAGAAATTAAATAAGTATCTTGCCATATAAATGAATGTTGCTGCACTTCACCCTCACCATTGCACCAGTGATGACATATTTTGCCTCTACAGACAAAATGAAAAACTTTGATGTGTAGTACCTTAACACAGAGATTAAAGTCAGTTGAAATATGTAATAGTTAAAACTGAGGAAACACTGTGTAACATAAAACAAGGTAAGATGCTGTTATACAGTTGCAAGGTATGAACTTCTGTTAAATACTAAAAGAACTGTTTTTGTTTTAATTAAAAATGTCACTCCAGAACATTCAATGTGTGATAACGTAGGTACATCACCTCAGCACCATTTAGTATGCAAAATAGTTTAAAATTTTTGATTTTTCCTTATTTGATACCTTACATCATTAAACAGGATTCACTGAGCACTAAGGCCTGACATTTGCAAACAATAATATGAGAACCTGTTCTGAAATTAAAAAAAATATATATTTAAAGGTAAGCAGGACTGTCTGATGAACAGCGACAGCACACCATGCACCATACAGGATAGCTCAATAGATACAACTGCATGCATCAGCTTTTTACAAGAAAGAAAACACCATCCTAAATGCCCTAGTTTATATTTCTAGACTGAACACCACCTCTTTACCTGTGCAGCCATATGCCATGCATGAGGCTACTCCATGGGGTCCCTTTATTACTGCTGCTGACTGATCATCATTATTGATATTTGGGCTGGAACTAGCAGCTGCCATGACAACATGGGTCATTGTACCACAAAACTGGTGCATGATCATGTTATACAGAATGCAACATGCAGTAAACATCCTGCATGTAGTAGCTGGGTCATACTGAAGGGCACTCCTAGACCAATCTTAGCTTCCAAATCTGGACTTCAACATTCTGAACACTCTCTTGATGACAATATGTGTCTGGGACAGGGCTGAGTTATAAATGTCCCCAGTGATGCCACTTGGATTTCTCACTGGTGTCATGTGCCATGGCTTCAGTAGATAACCAGCATAATTTAGAAGAAAAGAAAAAACAGAGAGAAAAGGGGAAGACAACAAAAAAAGCAGTTTCATATTCAGCAATATATTTTACTATGAATAACTACTTAAATAAAAAACAGATATATTGTTTCAGAAAATGACTACTGGGCATCCTACCATGCAGAAAGAGACAGTAGAGTGAACTAGTGTGCCAGATATGGTAATCATATACACTGTGAGGATGCTGGGCAGAGTCACTTGTGATGCACCCGCGTGCATCACAAGCTACCTGGCAATTGATGGAATAGTAGCCCTTCATACTGCTGTACTGCTCCCTGTGGACAAGATGAGGCCCTAATTGCAATGTGGTGCAGTTTGTCACACTGAGTGTCTCAGAAATGTGCCACCCCATAAAAGACATTCAAAGTCTGGGCTCAATCCTGAGATGACACCAGGAACTGGTAGCGTATCCTCAAGGCAGAAGCTTGTGATATACCTAACATGTCCCCAGTCTGTCTCTGGAAGGTTCCCATGGCAAGTATAGTGGGGTTTATATGTACTTTTGTATCCACAGAGTTAGGAAGGCTACACATGCACCCATTGCCCTGTGGGGGCCATACAGTCTCACCAAGACCCTTACAATTTCCCTGTCAACTCTGAATGTATTGAGTGTCTCCTGATTATTAAAATTATAGCGAGTTATTCCCTGCCTATACCATCATCTTCTTGGCTGGTCAGACCTGCTGGACAGAAGTGTTTTTTGGCTGGTCAGAGCCACTGGACATAGGTGGTTTGGCTCAGCCAAGACAAGTGGTTCTCATCAGGAAACAAGGCTGGCAGCAAGTGACCGCATCATCATGGATTGTAAAGTGGGTAGGAAAAGTGCAAATCTGACGCCATGGAAACATGCAAAATTCTGACAATGAATCACAAATGGGTGTGAGGAGGACTCATTAGCAAATGCTGTTTACATAATTTCTCATTTGTATCTTATTATAACTTCATTTGCTTAAGGTTATTCACAGCTACCATTCATTAACATAACGGTTTCTCTCAGTTTAATTTCTCTAAGTCTTTTGGGATGCTAATACCATAACAGGAATGGACCCCATCTTTAAGTCGGGGTATGATTAAAGTTCATGATATTAGTCTTGTTTCAATCTTTATTATTAGGCAAAAGTGCTCTTCACAGCACCCACAATGTGCCTAGGACTAACTCCTTCTGCAATTCATGTGAAGTTACATGTACTGGTAGCATATCTAAATACAACTGTAAGTTCTTTTTTTAAGAGACCCATTGCTGTTATTACTATTACTGGAACTGTCTGGGTATCTTTTTTTCTTCATTGCTCTTGTTTCTGTTTGCAAATCCTAGCATTTTATGACTTTGTGTCTCTCTTTCCTTAAGACATTGTAATCCCTGGGTGTAGCACTTTCAATGAGCACTGTTATTTTGTCTTCTTTTCATGGACTACTATATCTGATTTTCTCACATCTATTTTCCGAACTGTTGGTAATGGGTGATCCCATGTGATATAAACTTCATCATTCTCTGTAATGCGTTGTGATTCATGTTTGCAAAGTTTCTCAATACTTCAGTACTGTAATGTTTGCAGAATCTCCACTGCAAGTCTTTCCACATTATTATGCCTTTCAGTATACAGGCCCTCTGCCATTAATGTAACACATCCAGCAGCAACATTTGTTTCTGTTTACAGTTCTGGTTTGCAGAACCTGCATTTGTCTTTTTTCCCACATGCTCAACGAACTTTGTAAACCAATGACTGTGCAGTCCATTATTCTGGATAGCCAATGTTAAACGTTCCTCTTTTTTCTTTAAATTCATCTCTGCTTAACCATTCCTGTGTCAAATCCTGATAAACATGAGGCTGTTCCCAGAGTTTTCTGTACTTACCATAGTAGTTATGCCTTTTCCACATTTCTTGCCTTTTCAGTTGATCCTTTTTCTTGTATTCTTTGGGGTTTTTTTGGCACATTCACTTGCTGCCTGACTTTTATCTACTTCTTATTTGATTTCCATTTCTGCTTGATACTGATATGCTTCTGCTAATCTAAGCAGAGAAGTCATCTTAGACTTCTTCTCCTCATGTTTTAAAACTTACACTATGTTTGTAGTGAGGTCAGCAAATATGTATGTGGTTCCATGACTACAGAGCTACACATGTAATCAATTTTATATACACTGATTCTTATATATTATTGGCTAGGTGTGAAGCATTTATTTGTTTTTCTGTCCAACTGATTCAATACCTTTTGGGGCCAGTCAATCACCCCAAAACTGTAAGTTAAAACAGGAAGAGCAAATTGTTTTATAGCTTGGACTTTATTCCTAGATGTCAGATCTGTTTTCAGCATTAGTTTTAGTCTTCTGAAGTATTCCTTACTGATTTCATGTTTTATTGCTGAGCCTTCATCAGTTCTTAAATATTTATACACTCCTTCCTGCTCAAGTTTGTTTATATCAAATTCCTGTCCCAAACTGATATTTTCTTGGCGCTTCAGCTTTCCTGCTTTAAATGTTACTTTCATACATTTATAAAACCAAATTACATTTACATCATCTGAGAAAGTCTTAACTACCTGCAGTTGTGCTTTCAACTCCTCATCCAATGAACTATACAGTTTTAAGTCTCCCACAAAAAGAAGGTAAGTGTTTACAGATGGATGTTTTCTGGGAGCCAAATTAATAGGTTAAGGACAAACGAAAACAGCAGTGGTGACAAATAACCACCCCGGAATACTCCTCTTTCAATTTTTAACCCTGTGATAATAATTTGACCTTTGTTATGACTTAATTGCAAAGTCGTTTGCCACTGTTTCATGGTCGCTGTAATATAATTGATCAATGTAGGATGTATCTTACAAATCAATAGGCACTCCTTTATCCATGAATGTGGGATACTGTTGAATGCTTTTATGTAATCCATCCAAGCCATACCTAGATTCTTCCCAGTTTTACAATTCTCCATTATAACTTTATTTAGCAACAAATGATCTTTTGTTCCTTATGACTTTCTTTTGTTAACCTTTTCTTCTATTGCCATGATTGAGTTTTCATCTAAATGATTATAAATTCTGTTAGCATCAATTCCAGATATTGTTTATACATTGTCAGAAGGCAAGTTATTGGTCTATAGTTTTTTAGGATGATTTGTAGGCTGTACATTAAGGAAGAGTATCATTTTCCTGTTGTTAACCAGGATGGTGTCTTTTCTGCATATAAGTACTTCTTACTCAAGGCTAAATCTTTGTGTAAAGATGTTAATACCTTTAGCCAGAAGTTAGGTATTGCACCTGGGTCTGGGGTTTTCCCAATTTTGATCTTTTCTGAATGTTGTTTAAATTTCTCTGGCATTGCGTCATCACATTTCAAATATTGCACATTTGACTGTCTTACTGTTACATTTCCTACATCTACCCATTCAACATCTTTCTTATGTTCTAAAAGGTCTTCATAAATATTTTCCAAAATGTGTCTGTTTCTTCTTTTTGGTGGTGTTTCTATTCCTTTTGCTTTGTTTCCCAAGTCTCTATAAAACGTTATGGGTCATCAATCAATTGCTTACTTTGTACTTTTCCTGTATGTTTATCCCGATGACTTGTCAGTGTTTGTGCCTCTGCTGAAATCTTGCGTTTATTATTTGCAATGGTTCACAATAGACCCTGCCCTGGCTTGTTCTAATATTGCATGTTGTTTTTATCTCATCTAACTTTCTAAGTATTTCTGTTGATCTGGTTCATCTTCTATTCTATCCTAACAGTGACACTTCTTAACTGCTTTATAGTTTCCCCTATTTGATGCTTCCATGATAGCATTTGATTTTTTTTCCTTGCTTTCCCTTTCTGCTCTGTATTTTTGTGGTAATGCTTTATCTGTTATTAACTTAACTGCACAGTAATATATCCTATTTACTTCTGTTATATAACATGAATTTCTTTTAATACTCGACTACTGTATTCATCTGTTTTATCAGACTTCTAACATTTTGAGTCTTATTTACTTTCTATAATTTATTTCTTTCATCAATCTTACTATGTCAGTCAATCTCTATTAAAGCAAGCAACGCTTCCCTTAGATCATTTCCTTCTAAGCTGAGAGTACAGTCTTTGCTCTCTGTTTCCTGTGGGAATTCTACAGAAAGTTCCAGAACATCATCTGTTACTATTTCATATGAGAACTCACTGGCTTACCACTCCACAACATTGACTGATTCACAGTTGTAATTCTTTCTTGCTCCTTCCCTTGCTATGCAACTCCAGCAACTTTTGTACTGTTCCGAAGGCTCCACAGCATCTTTATGTGATGAGTGATCAGATGCTTCATGTTCCACCAATTCTTCCTTAATTTGGGGACTCACTGTTCCTTCATGTAGTAACATTATCCAAGTTGGATTTATAGAATTATAGAAATTTTAGGCAGTTTGTACAGAAATTAAAGTTACGTTAATCTAATACAAACAGGCTTATGGTATATTTAGACAGAAAGAAATGGAAAATAATTTCAAGAAAGTAAGTGAAGAAGGGAGAGTAAGGAGATACAAGGGATGACAATGTAGTTGTTCACATTTACAGATACAGTTTATCCTGGTTTTGCACAAGAACAAAGCCAGATTTTAGCTAGGAAGTCTTTCAGAGTGTTTTTTAAAGATGGGAGGGAGGATATTGACCTGATGGATGCAGGTAAGGAGTTACAGGCATTAGCAACCTTGTTGAAGTACAGATCATGCCCAGCAGATTTAACAGGTTTGTAGACAGACAGGAGTTTTTGGTCACTGGATCACAATGACCAACATAGTTGTGTAGAATGTTTTTTAGTGCTGGACAGGCATATAGATGCCAGATCATTTTATAGGTGTTAAGAAACTATATTAGTTGATGAGGCAGTTCTAACCAATTTAGGCTTTCTAGTGCTGTACAGAGGTGGGTTCTGAAATGGGTATTTTATGCAGATTTAACAACTTTGTTATAACATTGCTCAAGTTTTAATTTTTGTGATGCTTGGAGGTTAGTAAGGATGGGAGCACCATGAAGAAGTGTGGGGAGGAGGTAAGTGGTGTCAAGTGTAGTTTTAGTTGCGTTGGTGAGAAAGTTTTTGGCTCTGTAAAGCATCCCTAGTTTTTGATGAGTTTTTCTTTTGCAATTTTGTATATGCAGATCAAATGTAAGGTTATCATCCACTATCACCCCTAATAATTTGCTATGACAGGTGACTTCAATGGTTGTATTATCGAGAGAGAGGAATTTAAATTTTGTTTTTCCATGAGAGATTGATTTGGAGAAAAAGTAATAGTTTGGACTTTTTGGGTTCAGCATGAGATGTGAATTACAAAACCACATTTCAGTGGCTGTTAAAGCCTCCTTTGTAAGTTTTTGGAGATGTACCATTTTCTTAGATGTGCAAATGAGAGTGGAATCATCTGTGTATTGTATTAGGGTGGTCTGCTGTGTGGATGTATAAAAGATGGTGAAAATGTTAAAGATGAGGGAACCAAATATAGTGGTGACTAGGAGGTAAGGAGAGAGCCATTTTACTGACTGATACCTATTGGGCAGGTAGCTTTTGAATGACAGAAGGGTGCTCTGACAGAGACCTAGTGAGGACATTTGAAGTAGAGGTTTGCTGTGACAAACTGTGTTGAAGGCTTTAGGTAAGTCTAGAAATAAGGAAGAGACTAGTTGCAGTTATCTCTAGCTTTGTTGACAGTATTTATATAAGTTAGAATAGTAGTGCTAGTATTATGGGAAATATTTATTCTTTGGAAGTCTCCCACTTTACCTGTTTCTTCTTAATTTGGGTACTCATTGTCCCATGCTGTCTAGGTTTTGTTCTTCATTTTTTGGACTTCCTCTGTCATTTCTTTTTCCAGGCATTCCAAAGTTTCTTTGTCTATGAAATGTTTTTCATGCATCTGTTGTATTAATAAACACACACATTTGCATTTGAAGCTTTTGACAGTTTTTCAATGCAAGTAACTTCCTCTCCACTAATTTTTCTCTCAATCTTTTTGAATATCTTTTACCTGGAAATTCTGAGCTTCTTGCACAATAGTAACAATACATAAGTTCTCCCTTATCCTCAGCAGTCCACTCTATAATCTTTATGGCTCTTTTTTGGCCTGGGAGTTTCTGTGGCTTTTGTGGACTGCTACATCCTTATACAACCATGGGGTCATTGTCTCCTGAGCCTGGCCTGGCCCCACTGTAGGAATGTTTTCTTGTCTTGAATAAATAGAAGAGTGGTAGAAGGACTCAGCATATGCTGTTTTACATACGTTCTCATTTGTATCTCATTATAATTTAATTTGTTTAAGGTTATTTGCAGGCACCGTTCATTAGCATAAATGGTCTGTGTGAATCATGCCTGTGCTGCAGATATGTGCAGACTCCAGTGACAGCCATTACACGTTTCCATAGTGACTATTAACACCACCCAAAATACTTTTCTGAAATTTTATTTGATGGATTTAATCCTAAGAATATAATCTCCAAACTGTACATTTTCTGGAATTTTATATTGTTAGGAGAAATTGCAGTGTTCGCAGAAAAGAGCAATTTATATATTTTAAAGTCAGTGAAAAACACCTCATTGGTTCCATTTTGGCATATTTTTATTTTGAACTTTCTACATAGAGTCTTTCTAACCCCCAACAGAATAGCAATATTTGCTAAGAACAAGAAAGTTCCTTGTTGTAAATGTAATCAAAACTGCAAAGCTGATTGAGTACATATATTCTATGAATATCGTTCATCTGTTTATTCAAACGCCATTGTTAATTTTCTTCACGCTTTATGGACTGACAATTTTTCTTTAAGTACAAGTTTAATTTTATTCAACATTCCAATGGATTTCTAATGGAATAATAAAAACTGATGCCTTCTATGTACAATCCTAGTGGTGTGAGGAAAAACAGGGGGTCCATATTACATATTCGAACGCTTAAATGTTCGAATAGCTAAAGATTGACATTTAATGACCAAACATTCAAATGTTCAAATATGTATAAAAAAATTTAAAAAGAAAAAGGAAAGGGTTTAAGCAGGGGTGCAAGCTCCCCCTGCACCCCCCACACCCCCCGCTAGTTAAATATACCAACTCCGAGATCGCACTTCAGTGTGCTACAGTGCGGAAATGGAAAATTTCCCATTCACTGCACTGTAGCGCGATTTTGGAATTGGTATATTTAAGTAGCAGGGGGTGAGGGGGGCATAGCCCCCCATGTGGGGGGATGCAGGGGGGCTTGCCCCCTGCTTACACCCTTTAGTTTGTTTTTTTTTTTCTTTTTAATTTTTATTTATATTTGAAAATTTAAATGTTCGATCACTAAAGGTCAATATTTAGTGATTTGAACATTTAAGTGATCAAATATGTAATATAGACCCAAAAACATAACTAGAAGATGGAAGAAATCTACTCCACCACAATTAATTTTTTGTCTTTTCTATGAGATAGAGCTCAGAAAGAGATTACCATCAAGGAGAATATTTCCAAATATTTTATAAAGAATCTGTAGACTAGAGTTCTTTCATTAAGGAGGGTCAGTTGACATACTGGATAAGGTATTAACATTACAGACACAAGGTGCATGGTTTGATTCTGGCTATGCTTGTATCACTTTACAGCTGGATAGCCTAGGATTTACCCGTGAACCTAGAATAGACTTCTGTCTAGAAAATAACACCTCAAATATCTCAACTTATTTTATGATCACAATATTTATTTTTCTAAATCTTATAAACGAATCCCTGGAGGTTGTATTAACAATTTTTTTCTGTATTTTATTTCTTTTCTTTCCAGATGTAGTTATTTGTTATTGGATTTTAAATGTCAGCATTGTATTTGTATCTTAAAGGTTTATTTCTTTCTTGAAAATTAATTAATGTAACTTGTTGAAAGTTTAATAAAACTTCCAAGAAAAAAATGAAAGTATTTCATCAAAATGACTCCTGCTTCCAAAACATGTTGAATGGAATAACACTTATTTTACTATAGGTATGTTTAGAGTCTAAATTTATGAAACTTTAGCCACATTTACTGCCTTCTTGTTAGAAAATTGTGGAATTAAGCATTTGTCACTGGTGTCTGAGGAGAGTTATTTTCAAATATTTGTCTGAGAGCATCACTGATGTCTTTACATGACGTTGGGGTAGTTACAAGGAATTTCCATAATTTGTACAAAACATGTAGCTGTAAAGTGCTTCACTAAATTTTTAGCAACTATGAAACAAAAGGTACCAAAATAAACCACATACCAGTTAACACTTTTCCAATGTAGTTAAAAGAAACAATAAGGTATAATGACAGGGCAGAGCAGATTTTGTTGTTTGCATATTCATCACTGACTTTTTTTTGTGATTAGACTTTAAAACGCTTTATGTGAGAATGCCCTAACAAAAAGTTACACTGTAAACCTATAGGTATAAAAACAAGATTTCTGTGCATCTTGTTATATTCTGAAACACTGTTTTTGTTTCTAGTCAGCAGGAATAGAAATTTCGGTGTGATCCAAACTCATCATATGAGAAACATTGAGATGCAGAATGTGACAGAGGTCAGATAAGATATTCATCATAAGGCAAGACCTAATACAGATGGAAACTCGACATGATAACTGCAGGCAAAGTAATTATGAGCTTGTCATGAAAACACTCTGCTTATGCTATGCTGATGAGGTCATAACAAGGCCGAAATATGCATATCCATAGCTAGTAGGGTTTGGCTTTATTAGTCTGAAATGGTCCATTAAAAAGATAAAAAAAAAAAAAACGGGTCCAGGGAAGTAAATAGTGTGGGAAGAAATAGCCAGGGAATTGTTATGGCTAGACTTGTATAGGCCCTAGGGCTGATAGCTTAGTACCAAACTATGAACCTATAAACTAAATGCATCTGCAAACTGAAGAAGCTGAAATGGCATGAAACTAACTTAATCACTGGAAAAAGACAATAGAATACTTCACCAATACATACACAAATAGAATACTTCACCAACACATACTCAAATAGAATACTTCACCAACACATACGCAAAGAGAATACTTCACCAACACATACGCAAAGAGAATACTTCACCAACACATACGCAAATAGAATACTTCACCAACACATACGCAAATAGAATACTTCACCAACATATACGCAAATAGAATACTTCACCAACACATACGCAAATAGAATACTTCACCAACACATACGCAAATAGAATACTTCACCAACACATACGCAAAAAGAATACTTCACCAACACATACACAAATAGAATACTTCACCAACACATACGCAAATAGAATACTTCACCAACACATACGCAAATACTGAGTAAGCAGATTGTATATAAATGAGCTATGACACTCACATTGCTAAAGTGGTTAGAAAGACCTTCTACATTGCCCACCTGATCATGAAGGGATTCACATCCAGATCTAGTGAGGTCATTGTTCCCCTGTACTCTTCACTTATCAGACCAATGATCGAGTACAATGCCCCATTCGGGATGTATCTCACCCGACATCTGCAGCAATTGGAGAGACCCCAAAAATTCCTCACCAAAAGGATAAAGGGACTCCAAAATCTGTCATATGCTGCCAGATTGAAGAAACTCCAGCTCTATTCAGTCGCATACCGTCTGCTCAGAGGTGACATGTGCCTGACATACAAGGCCATGTCCAACCCAGAATTAATGGACATGCTCCACCTCAAAAATCCAAATCCACCAAAACCACTAGAGCAAGCGACTTAAACCTTAGCACGGCTATAAATAGGACGTGCTGGAGGGATAGATTTATCACTCAGAGACTCCCTATGCTGTGGAATAAAATCCCGGTCCATGTGAGGCAGAGCACCTCGCTGACTCTGTTCAAGAGAAATCTAGACCTGTGGATGGGAGATCGTAGGTTTACCCCGGGAATCATATCTGTGTCACTGCTGGACAGAGGCACAACAAACTAATGGGCACAGTATTTTTTCATATAAGGGGTGGCGTAAGCCACAAAAACTTGGGCTAGGCTTATAAATGCCTTAGGGCAGATAGCCTAGTATAAACCTATGAACCTATGAACCTATGAATAGCAAGGGTTTTACAGGTAAGAAAAAATTAGTATTGCATAAAATCGTTCATAATGGTCAGAATCAATTGAACATATGTGCCAAAAGTTTTATACTGAAGAATGACATGGCAGTACTGCCGGATATCCATGTTTGGAAAAAGCCACATAAATGCACCACGTGTGACATATGAAGAAAGTCTGTTGACTCACCAAAGGAGTCACAATGGGCAGAAGTCATATAAATACACAATTTGTGTCAAAGAGTGTTGCACACAAAGGAAGTCGATGGGCTCATCAGAAGGTCCATGCTGGGAGGAATCTAAATATGGCATAGATAGACTACAAAAAGGCATGTGACAGTATTTCACATCCATGGATAATAGAGTGCTTAAAAATGTATAAGATACATCCTACACTGACTGATTACATTACAGTGACCATGAAACAGTGGCAAACCACTTTGTAGTTAAGCCATGATAAAGGACAGATTATTATTCCAGGGATAACAATTCAAAGGGGATATTTCAGGGTGACTCTCTGCTACCCCTGCTCCTTTGCCTTGCCCTTAACTCCATTAAGCTGGCTATTTAATAGATTAGGTCATGGCTACAAATTGGCTCCCACAGAACAACAAAGTGTAAAGACTTCTCATCTTCTTTTTGTGGCTGATTTAAAACTGTATTGTTCATCAGATAAGGAACTGCAAGCAGAATTGCAAGTGGTCAAAACTTTTTCAGATGATATAAAAATGTCATTTGGTCTTGATAAATGTGCAAAAGCAACCTTTAAAGTAGGAAAGCTGCACCACCAAAAGAAATCCGCCTGGGACAGGAATGTGATATAAAAGAACTTGAGCAAGAGGGAGTTTATATATATTTGGAAATTGATGAAACATCAACAATAAAACATGAACAAATGCAAATAAAATTTAGTAAGGAATACTTTAAGTTTAGAAGACTAAAATTAATATTGAAAATGGAGGTGACATCTAGGAACAAAGTCCAATCTATAAACCGTTTTGCTCTTCCTGTCCTAACACATAACTTTGGAGTGACTGGCCTCAAAAGGTATTGGATCGGTTTGTCAGGAAAACAAGAATGATGCTTCATGCTTATCAAAAGGTTTCTAAAACTCTGTGTATACCAAGAGTATATATTCCCCATTCTGAAGGAAGTATGGGCCTCCTTGAAATTGATTACATGTACAGATCTGCAATTATAGAATTGCATACATTTCTGCTGATTTCACAAGATCCAAATGTAGTGAAAGTTTTAAAACATGAGGATAATAAGTCTAAGATTACTTCCCTGCTTAGTTTAGCAGAAGCACATTGGCATCAAGTGGGAATAGAAATCAAACCAGAAGTAGACAAAAGTCAAGCAGCAACTGAATGTACCAAAAAAAAAATAAAAGAAAGAATATAAGGTGAAGGATCGGATGAGAAGGGAAGACATATGGAAAATGCATAAATATAGTTGCAAGTATAGAAAACTCTTGGAACAACC
Organism: Protopterus annectens; assembly: GCF_019279795.1. Lineage (NCBI taxonomy): Eukaryota > Metazoa > Chordata > Ceratodontiformes > Protopteridae > Protopterus > Protopterus annectens. Next base: position 1,864,124,756 of record NC_056732.1, read on the forward strand.
TCATGTTGATCAGGATCAAATGCAGGACTGGTTAAGGAGAAGTGAATTTAAACCAAAAGACAAAAGTTTAACATTGGTGGCCCAAGACAGTGGACTAAGTACACATTAGTTTACAAAGTCCATTGAACGTGTGGGAGAAACAGACAAATGTAGGTTTTGTAAAACAGAACTGGAAACAGTCACACATCTTGTTGCCGGTTATGATACACTAATGGCAGAAGGACTGTATACTGAAAGACTTAATACTGGAGCAAGATTGTTGCATTGGGGATTGTGAAAACATTACAATATTGAAGTAGATGAAAAACATTGGAAATGTAAGTCACAAATTATTATATAAAATGATGGAGTTTATATCACATCGGATCACCCATTACCAACAGTTCAAAAACTAGATGAGAGAAAACCAGATAAAGTAGTCCATGAAAAGAAGAAAAAAGTAGCACTGATCACTGAAATTGCTACACCCAGTGACTACAATGTCTTATGAACAGAGAGACACAAAGTCATAAATTACTAGGATTTGCAGGCAGAAATGCGGGCAATATGCAAGAAGGATACTCACACAGTTCCAGTAGTACTAATGGGTCTTATAAAAAGTAATTTACAATCGTTCTTAGAAATGTTACCGATACTTGTTACTCCACATGAATTGTAGAAGGTGTCATTACTGGGTACATTACGGATGCTGTGAAGAGCATTTTCTGGCTAACATGAAAAATTGAAAAATGCTAATTTCTTGAACTTTAATCATATCTTGACATACGAATGGGGTCCATTCCCGTCTTGGTATTAGGAAACCCAAAAGACTTGGAGAAATAAAAATGGCATAAAACCTATAAATGTACAGTCTGTGACAAGAGTTTTACAAAGAAGAAACTCATGACACTACATATGTATTTCCATGGTGAGAAACCATATAAAATACACAGTGTGTGAGAAGAGTTTTGTGAAGAGGAGTTACATGGTGAGACATCAGTATATCTATAGTGGGCAGTTCAAAAGATAGATGCTAGAAAACTGGATGTAGTGGTCCAAGAAAAGAATACAAAAGTAATATGGACGTGGAAAAGAAAGAGAGATTTGATATGCCGCAATATTTATGCAAAGGAGAAAGCCACGTTAACTAATATACAGAAGGCAGTCTCAAATATATTCAAAGAAAAATACAGGCAAAGGCATCCAGATATGGAACATTTCACAATATAAAGATTAATAGCACAAAGATGTAATGAAGAAAAGATGATTAGTAAAGCAGAAATTAAAGAAATAGAAGTCGAAGTTATGGAGTGCCTACAAAGTGACGGATTTAATGTAGAACGTCTAACACAGACTACATCACAGCTTGATGGACTGAGTCCCCAGAATAAGGAAAAGCAAGAAGATCAGGAGACGTGAAGAAGAAATATGGACATGAGAAAGGAAAAGAAATTTAATATGGTGTAATATTTATGTAAAGGAGAAAGCAAAACTAACCAATACAAAAAGAGCAGCACCAAAGATATTTGAATAAAAATATAGGGAAAGGAATCTGGATATGGAAAACTTTACAATACAAAAAATAAGAAGACTAAGAGGAAAAGTAGAAAAAGAGATTAGTAATGGAGAAGTCAAAGAAATAGAAATTGAGGTAATGGAACAGCTGCAAAGAGAAGGATTCAGTGTAGAAAATCAAATGCAGAAAGCACCACAACAGGATAGAGCAATGGATATCCAAATTACGGGGAAACCAGTGGAACAGGAAGTAACTGGTCAGGTGCCATATCAAGATATTTTGGAGCCTTCCACAGGAAACCAGTATAAACATTCACTTGAAGCTAGACAGCAAGGAAAGGAACAGGAAACTGTGGAAACTCTGATGCAGTCAATGTTGAGGAGTGACAGGCCAGTGAGTTCCCATATGACAGAACAACAGATGACACAGGATGAAATTGAAGCGAATGTGCCACAGGAAGATGTTATAGAACTTTCTATAAAATGCCTGCAGGAAATGGAAAACAAAGGATGTGCCCTCAGTATGGAAGAAAAGGAGTTAAGAGAAGAGTTGTTTGATTTAATAGACAAAGAAAGATATATCAAGCTCAATGACAGAAATAGACTGCAGAAGGTTAATAACACCCCAAAAGTCAGAAGTTTGATAAAACAAATGAACACAGTAATTAGGACTGTCCATAGAGATCCATGCGATATAACAGAAGTAAACAGAATATATTACTGTGCTGCTAAATTAATAACTGATAAAGTTCTACCACAAGAACACGGGGTAGTGAGGGAAAGGAAGGGGAGAAACCGAATACCATCATGGAAGTATCGAATGGAGAAAACTATAAAGCAATTAAGACAAGAAGTGTCACTGTTAGAACAGTATAGAAGAGAGAACAGATCAACAAACATACTCAAAAGATAGATGTGATAAAAGCAATGCACAGTATTAGAACAGATCAGGATCTATCATGCACTATTGCAAATAAACGAAACATCTCAGCACAGGTGGAAAGACTTAGAAGATACGCAGAAAAAGGAAAAGTACAAAATAAGCAATTTACTGATGACCAAAAAAAAGTTTTATAGAGAATTGGGAAATAAGGTAAAAGGAATTGAAAGACTGCCAAAAAAAGAGCAAGTAGATACCTTTTGGAAAAGTAACTATGAAGATCCTGTGGAACATAACAAAGATGCTAAATGGATAGAAGAAGTAAAAGAAAAAATAAGAAGTTTAAAGGCACAGGATATGAAATGGGATGAAATAACAACCAGAGAGATTGAAAAGTTGACAAACGCCTCTAAATTGAAAACCCCAGGCCCAGATGCAGTAACTAACTTTTGGTTTAAAGTATTAACTTCTTTGCACGAGGATTTAGCCATGACTAAGAAGTTTTTATATGCACACCCCAAACACATACCACAAGGGTGAACCTGCAAGCTACCCTAAAAATTATAAACCTATAACTTCTCTTCCAACGATGTACAAACTATATATGGGAATTGGTGTCGACAGAGTTTATAGTCATTTAGAAGAAAACTCAATTAAGGCAGTAGAACAAAATGGCAAAAAAAGAAAGTCATATGGAACAAAGGATCATTTGTTGTTAAAGTTATAGTGGGGAACTGTAAGAAGGGGAAGAATCTAAGTATGGCATGGATTGAATACAAAAAAAGCATTTGATAGTATCCCACAGTCATGTATAAAAGAGTGCTTAAAAATGTGTAAGATACACCCTACACTGACTGACTACATTACAGTAGTCATGAAACAGCGGCAGACCCCTTTGCAATTAAGCCATGATAAAGGACAGATTATGATCCCAAGGAAAAAAATTCAAAGGGGGATATTCCAGGGTAACTCTCTGTCACCGTTGCTATTCTGCTTTACCATTAATCCATTAAGCTGTTTACTTAACAGCTTAGGCCATGGCTAGAATTTGGCACCTAGAAAACAACAAAGTCTAATGATGTCTCATATTCTCTTTGTCGATGATTTAAAACTGTATATCTCATCATATGAGGAACTGAAAGGACAGCTGCAGGTTGTCAAAACTTTTTCAGTTGATATTGGAATGTCATTTGGTCTTGATAAATGTGCAAAGCAACCTTTAACAAAGGAAAACTGCAGCACCAGGAAAACATCAGTTTGGGACAAGAATGTGATATAAAAGAACTTGAGCAAGAGGGAGTGTATAAATACTTAGGAATTGATGAAGGATCAGCAATAAAACATGAACAAATGTGAATAAAACTCAATAAGGAGTACTTTAGAAGACCTGAAAACAGCAATGATATCTAGGAAAAAGATCCAAGCTATAAATCAGTGTGCGCTTCCTGTTCTAAATTATAGTTTTGGAGTGATTGACTGGCCCCAAAAATTGTTGGATAGACTGGATATTAAAATAAGAAGGATGCTTCATGCTCACCAAATGATTTATAAAAATCAGTGTATACCAAGATTATATATTCCCCGTTCCGAAGGAGGGATGGGCCTCCCTGAAATTGATTACATGTATAGATTTGCAAGGGTCTATATTATATATTCGAAGCTTCAAAATTTTTAACCTTATATGTTCGACAACATATGAGTGAAACTTGAATCTTCGAATATATAATAAAAATGTAAACAAAAAAAAAGAAACTTACCTTAATGCTCTGAGCAGAAGGCCCCCTGCACCACCACACCCCCTACTTAAATATACCAACTCTGAGACCGCACTTCAGTGCAGAAAAGGGACATTTTCCCATTCTGTATGTACAGAGCCATTGCCTTTCACCTTCGAACTTTTCAAAGTTCGATCATATGGTGTCAACCATATGACATTTGAACTTTGAAACATTCAGTAATTTAATAGGGATCTGATCTGCAATCATGGGACTCCACACATATCTACTGACCTCACAAGATCCAAATGTAGTGAAAGTTTTGAAACATGAGGAGATTAAATCTAAGATGACATCTCTGCTTAATTTAACAGAAGCATATCGACGTTAAGCAGGAATGGAAATCAAACCAGAAGTGGATAAAAACCAGGCAGCAATTGAATGTGCTAAAAAACAAAAGAAAGAATATAAGGTGAAGGACCAGATGAGAAGTCAAGAAATGTGGAAAAAACATATATATAGTTGCTACTATTGAAAACTTCTGGAAGAGCCTCATGTTGATCAAGAATGAATGCAGGAATGGTTAAGGAGAGGTGAATTCACATCAAGAAATGAAAGGTTAATATTGGCAGCCCAAGACAGTGGGCAATGTGCACACTGGTTTACAAAGTCCACTGAACATGTGGGAGAAACAGACATATGTAGGTTTTGTAAAACTGAATTGGAAACAGTCACACACCTTGTTGCTGGTTGTGACGTACTAATGGCAGAGGGACTGTATACTGAAAGGCATAATAGTGTGTTGAGACTGTTACACTGGAGATTGTGCAAACATTATGGTATCAAAGTGGCTGAAAAACACTGGAAACATGAGCCACAGAGAATCATAGAAAATGATGAAGTTTATATCACATGGGATCACTCAATACCGACAGTTCAAAAGATAGACGCTAGAAAACCAGATATAGTGGTCCAAGAAAAGAAGACATAAGTAGCATTGATCATTGAAATCACCACACCCATTGACTACAGTGTCTTGTGTACAGAGAGACACAACGTCATAAAATACATGGATCTGCAGGCAGAAATGAGAGCCATGTGGAAGAAAGATACTCAAAAAGTTCCAATAGTAGTAAGAGCAATTTACAATCATATTTAGATATGTTACCAGTTCATGTATCGCGGTGGTGGTGCTGTGGTAGCGTTGTCACCTCACAGTAAGACGCTGTCCAGTTCGATTCTCAGCTAGAGTGTCTTCTGCGTGGAGACATGCGTGAATGGGCGTACCTTCGTTGAAGGTTGTGTGTCAGGCCTGGCAAGCCGGTACGTAAAAATCAACTGCCAATCATTAGCGGACCGGAGTTCCTCTGTGGCGACCCCTAACTGGGAAAAGCCGAAAGAAACAAACAAACAAACCAGTTCATGTAACACCTTATGAATTGCAAAAGGAGTAATTACTGGGCACATTGCTGTTGCTGTGAAGAGCACTTTGGCTGACATCAAAAAGTGAAACAATACTAATTTCATGAACCTTAATCGTACTTTGACTTAGGAATGGGGTCATTTCCTGTCATGGTACTAGAAACCCAAAAGACTTGGAGAAATTATAAATGGCAGAGGGGTCAAGCAGGAATGGAAATCCAACCAGAAGTAGATAAAAACCAGGCAGCAACTGAATGTACTAAAAAAAAAAGAAAGAATATAAGGTGAAGGACTAGATGAGAAGGCAATAAATGTGGATGAAAGGTTAACATTGGCAGCCCAAGACAGTGGGCTACGTACATGTTGGTTTACAAAGTCCATTGACCATGTGGGAGAAACAGACAAATGTAGGTTTTGTAAAACAGAATTGGAAACATTTCACACCTCATTGCTGGCTGTGACATACTAATGGCAGAAGGACCGTATACTGAAAGGCACAATAGTGTGGCAAGACTGTTGCACTGGGGATTGTGCAAACATCATGGTACTGAAGTGGCTGAAAAAAACACTGGAAATATGAGCCACAAAGCATCATAGAAAATGATGAAGTCTACATTACATGGGATCACCCACTGCCAACAGTTCAAAAGATAGATGCTAGAAAACTAGATATAGTGGTCCAGGAAAAGAAGACAAAAGTAGCATTGATCGTTGAATTTGCCACACCCAGTGACTACATTGTCCTGTATACAGAGAGACACAAAGTCATAAAATATCAAGATTTGTAAGCAGAAACGAGAGCAATGTGGAAAAAAGACACGCAGATAGTTCAAATAGCAGTAGGAGCAATGGGGTCTTATATTAAAAAAAAAAAAAGAGTCTACAATCCTATTTAAATACGCTACCAATACATGTAACTCCATACCAATTGCAGGAGGAGTCACTACTGGGCACATTGCAGGTGCTGCGAAGAGCACTTCTGGCTGACATCAAAGAGTGAAACAATACTAATTTCATGAACTTTAATCATACTTTGACTTAGGAATGGGGTCCATTCCTGTCATGGTATTAGAAACCCAAAAGTCTTGGAGAAATTAAAAATGATAGAGGGGTCCTGATGGAGAGATGAAAAGTCAGCAAGCAAAGGAGAGTAGTAGTGCTGAAATTGATTTCACCCTCAAGCCATGGTGAGTACCTTCATGAGGTGGACCCTGTTTTTCACAAAATCTCACCAAGGTGACACTGATGTACAGACTGTATTTATATAGCATATAACATGGACAGAAGTAAGTTAAAAACAAAAACGATAGCTAGGTGCACAAGACTGAGGGTAAAAAACTGCCTAATCCTGGTAGAAGAACTGGTGCCAGGACTGGAAAAAGACAGTGTAGAATCCTCAAAATACAGAAACATTCCTACAATGAGGCTAGGACAGGCCCGGGGGAGGATGGCCCCCCTGTTGTAGAAGGAAGTAGCAGGCCACAAAAATCACAAAAATTGATTGTCCAAAGAAGAGCCATAAAGATGACAGAGTGGACTATTGAGGATAAGAAAGAAATTATGTATTGTTACTATTATGTAAAAAGCTCAGAATTTCCAGACACAAGATATACAAAATGATTAAGAGAGAAATTAAAGGAAAAAAAAATACTTTGGCAGGAAAAACTTTCAGAAGCTTCAAGTAAAAATTTGCGTTCATTAATACAACAGATTTTTGAAAAAAAGTATATAGATCAAAAAACTTTGAGCTGTTTGAAAAAAGAAGCATCTGAGGAATTGTGAAAATGTAAACAACAAAACCTAGAAATACTTGATAAATATAAAAAAGAAATATGGACATGGGAAAGAAAAAGAGATTTAATATGCCGCAATATTTATGCAAAGGAGAAAGCCAAGTTAACTAATATAGAGAAGGCAGTCTCAAAGATATTCGAAGAGAAATACAGGCAAAGGCATCCAGATATGGAAAATTTCACAATAAAAAAATTAATATTACAAAGATGTAATGTGGAAAAGAAGATTAGTAAAACAGAATTTAAATAAATAGAAGTTGAAGTTATGGAGTGCCTGTGAAGTGAATGATTTAATGAAGAAGATCTAAAACATCTAAAACAGACTACATCACAGCATGATGGAGTGAGTCCCCAGAATAAGGAAAAGCAAGAAGATCAGGAGACGTGAAGAAGAAATATGGACATGGGAAAGGAAAAGAGATTTAATATGGTGTAATATTTATGTAAAGGAGAAAGTAAAACTAACCAATACAAAAAGAGCAGCACCATAGATATTTGAATAAAAATATAGGCAAAGGAATCCGGATATGGAAAACTTTACAATACAAAAAATAAGAAGATTAAGAGGAAAAGTAGAAAAAGAGATCAGTAATGGAGAAGTCAAAGAAATAGAAACTGAGGTAATGGAACAGCTATAAAGGGAAGGATTCAGTGTAGAAAATCAAATGCAGAAAGCACCACAACAGGATAGAGCAATGGATATCCAAATTAAGGGGAAACCAGTGGAACAGGAAGTAACTGGTCAGGTGCCATATCAAGATATTTTGGAGCCTTCCACAGGAAACCAGTATAAAAGTTCACTTGAAGCTAGACAGCAAGGCAAGGAACAGAAAACTGTGGAAACTCTGATGCAGTCAATGTTGAGGAGTGACAGGCCAGTGAGTTCCCATATGATAGAACAACAGACGACACAGGATGAAATTGAAGACAATGTGCCACAGGAAGATGCTCTAGAACTTTCTATAGAATGTCCGCATGAAACGGAAAACAAGGGATGTGCCCTCAGTATGGAAAAAAAGGAGTTAAGAGAAGAGTTGCTTGATTTAATAGACAAAGACAGATATATCAAGATCAATCAGAGAAATAGACTGCAGAAGGTTAATAACACCCCAAAAGTCAGAAGCTTGTTAAAACAAATAAACACAGTAATTATGACTGTCCATAGAGACCCATGCGATATAACAGAAGTAAAGAGAATATATTACTGTGCGGCTAAATTAATAACTGATAAAATTCTACCACAAGAACACAGGGTAGCAAGGGAAAAGAGGGGGCGAATGCGAATATCATCATGGAAATATCGAATGGAGAAAACTATAAAGCAGCTAAGACAAGAAGTGTCATTGTTAGAAGATTACAGAAGTGGGAACAGATCAACAAAAATACTATGAAAGATAGATGTGATTAAAGCAATGCACAGTATTAGACTAGACCAGAATCTATCATGCACCATCACAAATAACAAACTAAAAATTTCAGCACAGGCAGAAAATCTTAGAAGTTACACAGATAAATATAAGGGAAAAGTACAAAATAAGCAATTCATTGATGACCCAAAAGTTTTATAAATAATTGGGAAATGAGGTAAAAGGAATTGATAGACCACCAAAAAAAGAGGAAGTAGATTCATTTTGGAGAAGTATCTATGAAGATCCTGTGGAACATAACAACAATGCTAAATACATAGAATGGATAGAAGAAGTAAAATAAAGAATAAGAAGTTTAAAGGTACAAGATAGGAAATGGGACGAAATAACAGCCAGAGAGATTGAAACAAAGTTAAGAAAAGCCTCTAACTGGAAAACCCCAGGCCCAGATACAGGACCTAACTTTTGGTTAAAAGTATTACCATCTTTGCATGAGGATTTAGCCATGAGTAAGAACTATTTATATGCGCAACCCGAACACACACTGTAATGGATAACAACAGGAAAAACAATGCTCTTACTTAAGAGTGAACCTGCAAGTTACCCTAAAAATTATAGACCAATAACTTGCCTTCCGATGACATATAAACTATACACGGGGATTGACGCCGACAGAGTTTATAGTCATTTAGAAGAAAACTCAATTATGGCAGTAGAGCAAAAGGGCAATAAAAGAAAGTCATATGGAACAAAGGATCCTTTCTTGTTAAATAAAGTTACAGTGGAGAAATGTAAAAAGGGGAAGACTCTTAAGTATGCCATGGATTGACTATAAAAAAGCATCTGATAGTATTCCACATTCATGGATAAAAGAGTGCTTAAAAATGTATAAGATACACCCTACACTGATTGATTACATTAGAGTAACCATGAAACAATGGCAGACCACTTTGCAATTAAGCCATGATAAAGGAAAGACTACTATCCCAGGGATAAAAATTCAAAGGGGGATATTCCAGGGTGACTCTGTCACCATTGCTATTCTGCCTTGCCATTAATCCGTTAAGCTTTTTACTTAACAACTTAGGTCATGGCTACAGTTTGGCTTCTAGAAAACAACAAAGTCTAATAGCTTCTCATCTTCTCATTGTCGATGATTTAAAACTGTATATCTCATCAGATGAGGAACTGAAAGCACAGCTGCAGGTTGTCAAAACCTTTTCAGATGATATTGGAATGTCATTTGGTCTTGATAAGTGTGCAAAAGTAACCTTTAAAAAAGGAAAACTGCAGCACCAGGAAAACATCAGTTTGGGACAAGAATGCGATATAAAAGAACTTGAGCAAGAGGGAGTGTATAAATACTTAGGAATTGATGAAGGATCAGCAATAAAACATGAACAAATGTGAATAAAACTCAGTAAGGAGTACTTTAGAAGACCTGAAAACAGCATTGACATCTAGGAAAAAGATCCAAGCTATAAATCAATTTGCTCTTTCTGTCCTAACTTATAGTTTTGGAGTGACTGACTGGCCCCAAAAAGTGTTGGATAGATTGGATATTAAAACAAGAAGGGTGCTTCATGCTCACCAAATGATTTATAAAAATTCAGTGTATACCAAGCTTATATATTCCCCGTTCTGAAGGAGGGATGAGCCTCCTTGAAATGTATTACATATAGATCTGCAATCTTGGGACTCCACACATATCTACTGACCTCACAAGATCCAAATGTAGTGCAAGTTTTGAAACATGAGGAGAATAAATCTAAGATGACATCTCTGCTTAATTTAGCAGAAGTATATTGACGTCAAGCAGGAATGGAAATTAAACCAGAAGTGGATAAAAACCAGGCAGCAACTGAATGTGCCAAAAAACAAAAGAAAGTATATAAGGTGAAGGACCAGATGAGAAGGCAAGAAATGTGGAAAAAACATAAATATAGTTGCAAGTATACAAAATTTATGGAAAAGCCTCGTGTTGATCAAGAATGAATGCAGGAATGGTTAAGGAGAGGCAAATTCAAACCAAGAAATGAAAGGTTAATATTGGCAGCCCAAGACAGTGGGCTACATACATGCTGGTTTACAAAGTCCACTGAACATGTTGGAGAAACAGACATATGTAGGTTTTGTAAAACCATATTGGAAACAGTCACACACCTTGTTGCTGGTTGCAACACACTAATGGAAGAGGGATTGTACACTGAAAGGCATAATAATGTGACGAGACTGTTACACTGGAAATTGTGCAAATATTATGGTATCAAAGTGGCTGAAAAACACTGGAAACATGAGCCACAAAGAATCATAGAAAATGATGAATTTATATCTATCTATCTATTGAAAATACCTGGATTTGCAGGCAGAAACAAGAGCCATGTGGAAGACAGATACCCAGATAGTTCCAATAGTAGTAGGAGCAGCGGGTCTTATAATAAAGAATTTACAATCATATTTGGATATGTTACCAATTCATGTAACACCGTACGAATTGCAGAAGGAGTCATTACTGGGCCCATTGCTGGTGCTGCAAAGAGCACTTTTGGCTGACATCAAAGAGCGAAACAATACTAATTTCATAAACTTTAATCATACTTTGACTTAGGAATGGGGTCCATTGCCATCATGGTATTAGAAACCCAAAATCTGGAGAAATTAAAAATGGCAGAGGCCTTATAAATGTACCTCATGTGACAATTGGTTTTGTAAAGAAGGCTAACCTTGGTAGGACATCAGCGGATCCAAACTGACCTGAAACTCTATAAATGCACCACATGTAACAAGAGATTTAGGAGTACAGAGATTTAAAAGAAGGCAGGATTGGAAGATAATACACAATGCATAACTGACAGTGACTGGCTAGCTTGTAAGTTATGTGCAATGTTGGCAGTTACAGTTGTTTCAATGGTGTTTGTGATACATAATGTTTGTGGTTACAGTTGTGTTGATGTAAATGTAAGATTGTCTATGTCATACATGATAATTAAAATGTTTTTGTTAAAAAACGAGTTTTAGGTATAAAAGTATGAAAAGACAATGTTAAGTCATCCGAGAGCCCACACTAGGAAAGATGGAGAGATGAAATCAGCACCAAAAAAAAGAAAAGAAAAGAAAAGCAGGTTTTGTTTTAAACTGAAATCATCCTCAGATCTTAGTGGGTATCTTCACATAGTAAATAGTGGGCCCACCATCTCTGACCAAGATGAAACTGATATAGGAGGGTGGCCTAATGGTTAAGGTGTTTGCCTTACAAACACAAGGTACAGGGTTTGAATCTCACAGGGGATAACTGGCTAGGCTTAAAATGGCTCGCAAGGGCAGTTAGCCTAGTACTAACCTATAAACTATGAATTATATATATATATATATATATATATATATATATATATATATATATATATATATATATATATATATATAGACTGGGCGGCCACAGTGGTGCAGTGGTTAGCATTGCCGCCTCACAGCAAGAGGTTCTCCGGTTCGATCCTCGGCTGGGGTGCCTTCTGTGCGGAGTCTGCATGTCCTCCCTGTGGACGCGTGGGTTTCCTCCGGGTGCTCCGGTTTCCTCCCACATCCCAAAGACATGCTGCAGGTGGATTGGACACTCTAAATTGGCCCTAGGTGTGCGTGTGAGTGTGCCTTCTGTGGAAGGTTGGGCGCCGGGCTGGCAACTCGACACTGTAAAACTCCACTGCCATTCAATGTGCAGACAAGGTGATCCACTGTGGTGACCCCTAACCGGGAAAAGCCGAAAGAAGAAGAAGATATATATATATAGACTATTACTTATATCACAGAAGAAAATAAGAAAAAAAGGAAGAACTGGGTACACTCATCCTAGAATGTAAAAAGTGCCCAACCGTGGCAAAGGCAGTAGAACCAGGGCTGGTAGAAAGGCTATTGCAAAGTCCAATAGATGGCCTAAGAGGCTCCACTGTGGCAATCAAAAACAATAGTTCACAAACAGTTAAAAAGTGCCCAGGCAAATGCATTACAGCCAGGGCTGGTAGAAAGGCTATTGCAAAGTCCCCCAAGGATGAAAAAGATCTTGGCACTGCACCAAGCCCTGATCCAAGAGATGGTTAAAGTGGCCCCACTACAGCAATAAGAAGCAATTGTCCGCAAAAAAATTTAAAACATTGACCAGCCAGGCAAGATACCTCGAAATGGAGAAATGGACATTTGGGAACAAAAAATAAATTAAGTTATGTTTTTTCTGTGCAACTGACCCAGAGTTCCCAAATGGTGTTACACTGAATGAGCAAAGGGGAAAAATAAAGAATAGACAAATTACTGAAACAGAAGAAATGGCAGACATTACAGATGCCAATGTCATTAACTGACCAAATAATAACAAAACACTATGTAGACAAGAAAAAGTTGCATGAATTGGAAAGGGAAGCAAAATAAATAAATAAATGAATAAATAACAATAAAAAAAATGGGAAAGACAATAGTCCAGTTATATTTGCAACATTGAAGAGACTCAAGAAGCGAGAGACCTAACACAGGACAGCTTATACACAGAAAATAAATCGATGTTAGATAATAATAATAATAAATGAAAGTAAAAAATCTGAAAGCATGAATGGATACGAAGCTAGACATTATAAATGTTACAAAAAAACAAAAAGAGAGAGAGAATACCACAGAGATCTAATGTATAATCCGCGGTGGTGCAGCGGTAGCGAGGTTCTCCTGTTTGATTCTCGGCTGGATTGCGGGGAGTGCCTTCTTTGTGGAGTCTGCATGTCCTCCCCGCGGTTGGATGGGCGTTCAAAAGACATGCGTAAATGGGCGTGCCTTTGTTAAAGGATGGATGTCGAGCTGCCACCTCGGCGTTCGTGAAAATCTACTGCCGATCATTAGCGGACCGGAGTTCCGCTGTGGTGAGCCCTAACTGGGAAAAGCCGAAAGACAAACAACAACAACAACAACCACAGAAATCTAATGTAGTAACAAATAAGCAGTTTGACATAGAAATGTTGGAAACTGAACATAAAGTGATAGATCAGTTATGAAGTGAAGGATTTGAATAGGAATCCCAGATGCAAAGATCACTTGAAGACGGTGGAGGGAGTCTGCCAGGAAAGGGAATTCTAGGAAGTTTGCCTGTCCCACAAGAAGATGGCCTAGAAGACTTTTGTAAACCTGGTGATTTTCTGTCAAGGAATCCAGGCAATGGACCACAGAGCCATCCTGAGACAGCCTCTTGTCGGTATGAGAGACTATGTATACAGATACAGCTAGATGCTACAGAAAGTGACTACAACAAAATGGCTACATGATTAATAAAACAAGTAATTACTATAACAAAAACCATCAAATGAGAGAGACATAATATAAGAGAGTACATTACTGAACTGGAAAACTGGACAAGGTATTACCAGGAAAGCATAAAATAATAAAGGATAAGAATGATCGCTATATAAGAAATACAACGAAATAAACAGGAGAGCAAAAATCTTAGCATTGTGATAAAAGAAAAATGCAGCACAGAAACAGATCAAGATTTAGGTTACACCATTTATAAAAAAATATTTAAAAATGCATGATTATGCTAAAAACATGGCAGACACTAAACTGCTCTGGTGGCTTAGATGGATAAAGTCCTGACTATGGCCCACAACACAGGATCGATTAGCAGCTCAGGGAACTGACAGTGCTTGTTCTGGGTAGGATGGCACTCAGTGATGATGCCATTAAGGGGAGGCATGATTCAAATGGGGGTGTAATCAGTGAGTGTGTGGGGGTGGGTAGGAAATATTAAAAGGAATCCACTTGATGAACGCAAAGATGCCAGAATCCGCAGGACACTCCTAGGCTTCAGAATCAGGCCCAATAACACAGGAGTAAGTTGGGGGGTATGAGGATGTATTGTCAATCTGGTGTGTACATGGGGCATTCAAGAGTGTGGCAGGTAAGGTGATGTCCAACGGGACTAAAAAAAAATTTAAACTTGCAGATACTCATTGTAGTACAAAGAAAAGATACAGTGCAAGCAATTCAGGAGTGCCCCAAAGAAGATCCAGTAATATCTGGGAAAAAAACTATCAATGTTTGTGATGCTATAATAGAACAAAGTGCTGGAGTAATGCCAGTGATGACCCCTTGAACCCAATAAGAATGTTGGATTGATACAAACATAATATGCAGGATATTTAGACATAGAGAATATAGAACAGAATAAAATAACTGCCAGTGAGCTAAAACTCCTAGTCCAGATGCAGTAAACAACTTCCAGGTAAATACAAAACTGTGTTTATTTGCATTCTAAAATTGTACCATCTTGGACAACGATGAGGAAAAGCCATACTCCTCCTTAAAATTAAATCTGTAAACTTTCCTAAGAATTAAAAAAGAACTTGCCTTTAAACAGTTTATAAAGTTGTACAAAGGAACTGATGCAGAGTCTACAGTTATCTAAATAAAAACTTGCTTACAGCAGTTGAACAGAAAGGGTAATCTGTTAAACAAAGCCATAATGGAGGGTTGCAAAAGGATCAGAACAGAACCTCAGTTTATAATGGAAATATTTAAAATGCATTTTGCAGCAACTACTGGATTGTAAAATTTTTACACGTATAACATTCACTGTATATTGATAAATTATATTGAAATTTCAATGAAAAACTGTAATATCATTTTAGAAATGATTCACATAAAGGAGCAAATTACTGACCCAGATGTAAGAATCTAAAAATGAATATTTCGGAATTATTCATTATCGCCATTATAGATGATGCTAGGTTGTTTTCTACTCAAGTCTATCGAGTTGTTCATTTAACAGATCAGTTATGAAAACAGTTTGATACCAACCGAAACATACTGCTACATGAAATCTCATCTTCTTTTTGTGGCTGATTTAAAAGTACAACTAATTTGACAGGACAATTATAGATGGTTAAAATGTATGTAAATAATACACGAATAAAAACATTTGGCATAAGCAAATATGCAACAGCAAAAGTCATAGCTGGAAAACTGAGTCGCCAAGAAAAGATCAGCTTGGGACTGGAATGAGATATAATACGACTAGAGCAAGGAGGACTGTGTAATTATTTTGGAAAATGCTAAGAGTCAAGAATGTAGCATCAGCAAAGGAAAACAAAATGCAATGAGGAGTATTTCACAAGATTTGGCCTAATAGTAAAAATTGTCTTCCCTATCCAGGGATAAACTTCAAGCTGTGAATCAGCATGACTGCCCTTTTCTCACGTCGGATCAGTTTGACAGATAAACAGCAAAACTACTTCATGCTTAAAAAGTTACATAAAAGCATGAAGGCATGATCTCCCCAAGTGACTATTTTGGAGGTCTGTAGTTGTTGGACTTATAACATATTTGCTGACTTCAGCAAATTCAAGAATTTGAAAGTACTTAAGTATGAAGGAAAAGTAAGTCCAACATTATATCCTTGATCTGACTAGTAAAAGCATTTTAGAAGGGAACTGATCTGGTAATCAACCCATTAGCAAACAAAAAGGTAGTAACAGGAGGTGTTAAAAAGCATAAAAAAGAATATAAATATTTTGAACAGAAAATTTGGAAAGTCTAGAATTTGAGTGAGAAGTATAGAGACCTCTTTGAAGAAATATATGTTAGTCAAATTTGGGACTTTAGTTGTGGTTTGAAGTAGTAAATGACAACTGTACCAAATGCAAAATACAAAGAAAAAGTAGATAATCCAAACAAATTAGGTTCTATATTGAAGAACTAGGAGTAATGCATCATGTCTGGCTGTGATACATTTATGGCTGAGGGCCTGTATTAATGATTTTCAGTGTGTTTCCTGAAGTATTTGACAGGGATCTTCCATTAATTTTTCTTAAAATTAAAAATGAGAATAGATTCTGCAGATGGATGTTGCTCGCAGGTGTCTAGCTACAATTTGTTCACAAATTCTGGAAGTGCACTGAACTCATTTGCAAGATTTATATTAATGTTAGAACAAGTTGAAATATTTCATAACTGTTGCATCCTATTGACAGATTCAAATCAAATTAAACACTGTCATAATTCGGTTTAATAAACAATTTGCAGTGGTATCGCTCTGTCTCGTTAATGGTATTAGTTCTCTTCTGTTATTTCCATTTGATCCTTCTGCCTATATGTTAACTTATGTATAAATATGAAAATAACTTAAAAGTTATTATAACATTTCCACACCATGTAGAATGAGTGGGTTTCCTTCAGTAGTGTTGCTGGGTGTTGTAGGATACCCCCACTGCTAAAAGGATGAAAATCACTAGTCTGTATACTGTTTCACAGCAATATGCTAAGTCATATATCAGATACTCTGCATCATTACAGTATGCAAGTATGTGAGGAGTAGGCAAACATGAAAAACAAAGAATTACTGAAAATGAAGGAGTATTGATCATATGGTAATCTTCAATTCCAAGTTAAGTTAAGAAAAACAGAATGTGCATTTGAAGAAGAAAAGGCAACATGTATAAATGGAACAGCTACACTTAATTTGTACAGTGTTCTGACTACAGACAGATACAAAATGATAAAATATCAGAACTTACAAACTGACACTAGAGCAATGTGGACTTAGGATGCCCAGACAGTTTCAGCTACCAGAGGAGCAGCTAATTCCCATGTGAACATAACGTCACCAATGCAGACAACCCAAAATGAGCAGAGAAAGGAAGGTAGTCAGGCATATTTTTATTAACCAGAAGATGTTGTGGATGATAATTAGCTGAGTTGAAGAAATGTATCTGGAAATGCAAGGGGGGTAACAGTTAAGTGGGATGCATTGTTCCTCCTCACAGAGTGGTTTAAGGTTACTTGATTTGAACTGATACTTTAGAGCTATGCAGGCAATGCCCATATACATAATACAAGAAGAAAGTTATAAATCAGAGTAGAAATGGATTATAATGAAATAGGAATGTTTGAGAAATAAGATGAAGCTAGGATTTTGGATGACGATCCTTAAGGAAAATGAAAACAACCATGCATAATATATTTATAAACTAACAGAATGTAATCTAAGGACTAAGTCAGCATAGGAATGGAGAAAGGAGATTTTGCCCACAGGGATGACTACAGGTAGTGGTATTGAAAATAGCCATGAGACGTCTGGAACATACTAGAGAAAATTACCACAGCAACCAAGGTAGTGGGCACAAATAAGTAGCTAGAGAAAGGCAGTAGAATGGAATGAGGCCAAGCAGAAGTTTGGACTCCAAGTTAGAGATGGCCTTTCTTGCTAGAGATTGATATCAGAGTACAGGCAAAGACAAAGGGATAGGAAAGTGCTAAGTGAAAGACCAGAACCGACAGAGCTTTTAGTCAAGTCTAGAACAGAAACTGCCGTTAAAAAATGGATAATTAGTAGGGCAAATAAAATATTGCAGGATAACTGTAAGAATCAATCAGAAGATGCTATAAAAGTCATCTGTACGGCTCCTAAGTTTGGAATAATGTCCGGATGGTTTAGAAATTTTGCTTTGAGTTGTTTGCATAGGTATTTTATGGCCTAAGCAGACATTGTTGACTTTTTGCTGAGGTAGTTAGCAAATGCAGGAATTGTGATGGGGAATGAGAGAGATAAATGAGAACATGTTTGGGGAGTTTATTGAGCTGGCCACAGAAAAGGTGAGAAAAAGCATCTGTAGAACAAACTTATTCATGAAAGAAATAATTTTAGGGAAGACTTGCTGGATTTGATTAAAATGGATAAATGTAATATGTAAGAGAGGAAGGACACCAAATGTGAATAAAACACTGTTAAAAACAAATAAAATTAATACAGTAATTGGAACTATACAGAGAGATTGACATGCTATAACCGAAATTAACAGAGCACATTACAGTGCAGCAAAACTAGTAACAGACAAGGTGTTACCAAGAAAGTATAAAGTAGTACATGGAAATGAAGGGATAGATCAACACCATGGAAACAGAAACAGCTAAGAAACTTCTAAAGGCCTAACTGAAAGTAATATGCTACATCAACAAAACCTGATGGATAGACAGGTTTGTCTCTCAGAGGCTGCCCTATCTCTGGAATAGACTTCCCATTCACATCAACAGAGTACCTAGCTGTCCCTCTTCAAGCACAACCTTGATGACTGGATGGGAAACCACAAATTTTTTACCAGAGGTTCCACCTGTGTCCCTCATTGACAGGGGGACAGGGGAGGACTGAGGTTTCTTTTTGGGGGCCCCAGGGCCATTAGCCTAGTAACCTCCTATGATCCTATGAAATAGTAAAGAACAGAAGTACCATTACTGGACGAATATAGGAAAGAGAATCAGTCTAACCACCTTTTAGAAATTGAACATACTAAAAGAAAAGCATAATGTCAAAAGACAGCAAGATTTGAGCAATACAATTTCTAAAACTAAATTAAAAATCTCTGCACAGGCAGAGAAATATAAAGAAAGGATACAAAAAACAGCTTAGGGATTAACTGTAAAAGTTCTACAGGGAGCTAAGAAAGAAAGCAACAATAACCAAGATACCAGAAAGAATGGAAGAAGTTAATAAAATCTCGATAAATATATATGAAGATTCAGTTGAATACAAGAAAGCTAAATATAGATAAAAGATATTAAAAAAAATAAATTTTAGTATAGATAATATGTATTGCAACTGAGTAATTGCCACTGAGATAGTGAGAGAGTTAAGAAAGGCTCCCACATGGAAAACTTCAGGTCCAGATGCTGTACCTAAAATTTGTTTAAAGGTATTAACATCTTTGCACTATGATTTAACCCTGAGTAAAAGCTATCTGTATGTGGACCCTGAAATGATACCAGCATGGTTAAACCATATGGAAAAACCACACTCATACTTCAACATGAACCTGCAAATCACCCTAAGAAGTAGAGGCCAACAACTTGCCTTTCAGCAAAGTACAAGCTATGTGCTGGACATGATGAAGACAGAATCCATAGTCATCTAGAAAAAATTAATTGTGGCATTAGAACAGAAGGGAATAAAAGATCTTCATATAGAACTATGGACTATGTTTTACTAAGCAAAGCCATAATGGCTACTTGAAAAAAGGACACCCAAACCCTTAGAACATCACTGCCTATGATGAATTGTTCATGTACCACTATGTTAATGGCTGCTTAGAGACATTTTAGGATAGCCTAAGTAACTTTTCTCCTGCACAGTCCTAGAAGCTCTTTCCTATCCTGCTATTATCACTCTATTTGAGACTCCCTCCCAATACCTGATATCCATCTCTCTACTGTCCCTTACCTTGCACTTCCCAGCTTCTACCCCTCCATACTTACCTGCATCTATTGAACTGTTCCTCAGAATTCAACTGCACACAGATAGGTTTTCTGCTAGTCCTTAACCACTTGTTTCTACCCCGCTCCCCTTTACCCTACCCCCAATTCCCACCCACTCCCAGTGCTCCTAGATTTATACCTCATAGGACACTCCCCTTCCCCTAATTATTAAATTAGCCCATTACCTTTACCTGCACACTAGATACAGACACTCCCTTTCTCACATTCCCCTCCTCACTACTTCCACTATTAAACTATCTCTCTCCTTCCTGGCTTTCTTATCTATCCTATTACTACTTTACTTACATCACTCCCCATTCCACCATGCCTGCATCATATCAGCTTAAACTTAAAAACTTACTCCTCTCTCTTACATCAATACACATACTACTCATACCACTCATACTTACATGGTATGAAAACTCACACATCACTGCATCCCCCCATCCTCTAAAACAAACATCACCTACCAATCTACCTACTACCCACAACCATGCAAACATCACCTCTACCTCAACCTACCTCCCCCCAAAGTATCATAGTCTAGCCCACATTAATCTCCAACAAATCAGAAGATCACTATATACTCTCTTCAAACTCCTGAAGCTCTCACATACATTTCAACAACACCCTTTTTTTCATGGAGATATCCACCCTAATCCAGGACCTAACAATACCCTACTAAACCCCCAACAGCCCCAAACCACCACTCATACAACCCTGACCAAAACTGCTAACTCCTTATTGATAGCCCACCTTAATGTACAGAGCTTAAACAATAAAATTAGCCAACTGCATACTCTACTGGACATACATTCCTTCGATGTCCTATGCCTAACAGAAACATGGCTCAAACCAGAAACAAATGATAATGAGGTCATCCCACCAGGGTACAATATAATAAGGGCAGACAGAACAACAACAAAAGGTGTTAGCGTAGCAATTTTGTATAAATCTGATCTAAATATATCTCTAGTAGACTTACAATTACCATTAGATAATCACATAGAAATCCTTGTCTGTAAACTCCAGCTCAATTCTAGCAAAGCTATCTATATAATATGCTCCTACATACCTACAGGCAATAATATCAACACCCTTGAAAATATCCTATGCTTCCTCTCACCTTCCCTCCCTCAAGAAACCTTAGTACTTGGATACTTTAATATAGACTGGATAATTGCTGTACTTCCAATCAACCTTCAATCCATATAAACTTGTATGGCTGTCCTCAGTTTATCACCACCCCAACAAGAATCCATAAGCCAACTAACAAAGAGAGTACCTTAGACTGGATCCTAGTAAGAAACCATCCCCTCACTTATATAGCAGACACCCTACCTGATGATATTAGCGACCATTTACTCACCTGTATAATTAGGCATAAAACCCTCTTCTCTAAACAACCTATTTTTAAAACTATAAGAAACAGAAAACACTTTAATGCTATAAATTTCCAAAAAGAGCTAGAAGCCTGTGATTGGTCTCCCTTAAAACAACTCTCTCTTGAGGAAGCAGTATGCTATTTTAACTCCAAATTCTTACAAATACTGGAATACCATACCCCTAGTCGATCCATTATAACCATAAGTAAAGCTGCACCATGGCTCTCTAAAGAAACAAGAGAAAAAATCCTAGTAAGAAATAAGATCTGGTTTAAATGGAGATGTAGTAAAAGCCCAACTGACCACCAGAACTACAAACAGCATAGAAACACCACAAAGAAATCTATACTCCTTGATAAAAAAGAACTACTACCTTAAACTCCAAGACAGACATCAACAAACCCCCCCAAACATTTTGGACAGCTATTAACAGACTTTTACACCTAGGACACTCCAAGACTCCAACTCCTACAACACTTTCCCTAAGCACACCTAAGGAGATTGCTGACCACTTCAATACCTCCTTTACAGAAACTGTACAATCTCTCGCAAATTCCTTACCTCTTGTTACCCCAACCCTCCCATTCTCCATGACTAGCAAACCCCCTACCTTTCAACTAAATCCAGTCTCTACATCTTTCATCCATACCTTACTTACTTAACTTAAACCATGTAACCCATCCGCTGATCTCTTACCAGCTGAATACCTGCAAACTGCAGCTAAAGTTCTCTCCCATCTTATTTCCATACTAATCAATAGAACTATTACTGAAGGTTCTATCCCATCTCTCTGGAAAATCTTACATATAATTCCTCTTCATAAAAGGGTGGTAACTCAACCGAAATATCTAACTATCACCCCATAGTCCTGCTCTTCCCTCCAGCCAAAATAATGGAAAAATGTATCCACCGCCAGCTACTTGATCACCTTCTCCTACATAACCTTCTAGCAGACTGTCCACATGGTTTTAGGCCTTTCCACAGTACTACTACTGCCCTACTATCCTTCGCTGATTGCATCAACAAGATTCGTAACAATAATAGGCTCTCTACTGCTCTGTTTATAGACCTATCAAAAGCCTTGAACTGGTGAACCATCAATTACTACTACAAATACTAGAACAATCCTCACTCAACACAAAGACATTATGGTGGTTAAAGTCCTACCTAGAAGCAGGCTGTCCTCTGGGACAACAACCTCTCTCCTCTTCTTCCTATTACTCTTGGGGTCCCACAAGCTCCATCCTGGGACCTCTCCTCTTCTCTATCTTTATCAATGAAAACAGACAGCAAGCTGTCCTCTGGGACAACAACCTCTCTCCTCTTCTTCCTATGACTCTTGGGGTCCCACAAGGCTCCATCCTGGGACCTCTCCTCTTCTCTATCTTTATCAATGAAAACAGACAGCAAGCTGTCCTCTGGGACAACAACCTCTCTCTGCTCTTCTTCCTATTACTCTTGGGGTCCCATCCGCTCTTCTTCCTACTACTCTCGGGGTCCCATCTGCTCTTCTTCCTATTACTCTTGGGGTCCCACAAGGCTCTATCCTGGGACCTCTCCTCTTCTCTATCTTTACCAATGAAAACAGACATCAAGCTGTCCTCTGGGACAACAACCTCTCTCCTCTTCTTCCTATTACTCTTGGGGTCCCACAAGCTCCATCCTGGGACCTCTCCTCTTCTCTATCTTTATCAATGAAAACAGACAGCAAGCTGTCCTCTGGGACAACAACCTCTCTCCTCTTCTTCCTATTACTCTTGGGGTCCCACAAGGCTCCATCCTGGGACCTCTCCTCTTCTCTATCTTTATCAATGAAAACAGACAGCAAGCTGTCCTCTGGGACAACAACCTCTCTCTGCTCTTCTTCCTATTACTCTTGGGGTCCCATCCACTCTTCTTCCTACTACTCTCAGGGTCCCATCTGCTCTTCTTCCTATTACTCTTGGGGTCCCACAAGGCTCTATCCTGGGACCTCTCCTCTTCTCTATCTTTATCAATGAAAACAGACATCAAGCTGTCCTCTGGGACAACAACCTCTCTCCTCTTCTTCCTATTACTCTTGGGGTCCCACAAGCTCCATCCTGGGACCTCTCCTCTTCTCTATCTTTATCAATGAAAACAGACATCAAGCTGTCCTCTGGGACAACAACCTCTCTACTGTTCTTCATATTACTCTTGGGGTCCCATCCGCTCTTCTTCCTACTACTCTCGGGGTCCCATCCGCTCTTCTTCCTATTACTCTTGGGGTCCCGCAAGGCTCCATCCTGGGACCTCTCCTCTTATCTATCTTTATCAATGACCTACAGCTAAATATTCCACAAAATACCTGCAAACAATATGCAGATAATTCCACACCGGTGTGTTCTGCCACCTCATCTGCCGAGCTCCAAACTATCACCCAGTCAGTATTTAACTCAGTTGAAAAATGTTTTTTGCAATGTTGCCTCCTACTAAACTCCAAAAAATCCAAGTTACTTGTTTTCACTCCTACACAGAAGTCCCCTCCAATATATCGAACAGTCAAATCCAGCAATGGTATTATAATTACACCTGATCCAACCACCAAGCTCTTAGGAGTAACAACAGATCACAATCTCAACTTTGACACACATATTAACGCTACAGTTAAAACTATTAACAGAAAACTGGGCTCACTGTATAAGATAAAGTCCTTCCTCACCCCTGAAGCCAAAACCACCATTGCCCATACCCACCTGATCTCCACTCTCCTCTGTGCTTCATCTGTCTATACAAATCTTTCCAAAACTAACCTAAACAAACTAACAACCTCCTACACCAACATTGCCAGATTTGCTACATGTTCACCATGTAGAACCCATCACTGTTTAAACAGCAAACAACTAGGCTGGCTTGAACTCCAAAACCAGCTACTATTTCAGCAACTTACAATTACCCATAAGATTCTCTTTCACACCGACAGGACTCCTATTATTTGTAGCATTGCAACTCCTTACAGAAATCTTACTACCCTATGCTCATCAAATAAATTACAAGCAACCACCCAGAAATCCCTTAATAAAGCCGGGGACACCCTCTTTCCCAATTCTGTGGGTAAGAGTTGGAACAAACTCCCCAGCAACCTACAATTACTTTCATCCTTATCACTTTTCAAACACCAGCTAAAACGACACCTTAAAGTACATTGGTTATGCCCATGGACTAACCCAGATTAACACCAACCATCTAGCATACTTCATTTCCCCCCTCTACTACCCACTAGGGCACAATCACACCCTATTCATTCATAGTCAATAGTGTAGTTTTTCTTATTGCCTTCTAACTTCGTTAAACTTACTCTTCACTTTTCTAAAATCCCTCACCTCTTCCTGATATTGTTCTATGTCTATGTTAATACTTATGCTACCTATGACATTTCACACAAACCTTTTCTAACATAACAACTAGATAGATACCTTTCACCCCTCCACACTTTTTGTTTGTCCAACTATTGCCAAACGTTATTCCTCTTGCATATAGTGCTTATAATACTACTTAGTCAACATGCTCACTTCTTCTCTTTTGTTGTTTGTTCCTTCTATGCTAACCTACACCTTCTTTGATTTTAATTTTTTACCATTTTTAATCTTTGCTGTTTGAAGCTATTTGAGTACATTAGACTACACCATTAGCTGGAAATGCATTAATTTTTGTAATAATTTACTGTTTTCGATTTATTTTCATTTGTAGTCCTGATACATTACCTTAATGTTGGAGCTTTTCTCCCCGGGCCTCTACTGAAAATGGACATGTATCCAGTTAGACTAGCCCGGTCAACAAATGTAAAATAAAATAAATAAATAAATAAAATCTGTACCTACCCAGAATACACATAACAAGCTCAGAAAACAAGCCACCTTGGTTGAATAACAAAAGGAAATCATGGCAAAAATTAGAAAGTGCTATTCCCAGCAAAGAAAACCTCCATCATCAATCAAGATAAGTGAGCCAGGAGACTAATCATGTCTACCAAAGCCAAATTTGAAGTAAAAATAGCATCCCAGGCCAAGGACAATCACAAGGCATTCAGCAGCTATGTCCACAACCTTCAAAGCACTACACATGGAGCCATTCATACTGAGCTGGAATATAGCAAATCTACTGGCTAAAAAATATATCTCCAATTTCACCCCTCATCACAGACACTTTTCAGGAAGTACCCTCATCCATAACTCCCCCAACTATCATAAGAAAATAGGTCCTCAATTCACTGTCCGAGGTGAAGAACACTGCATGAGTGGGTGGGCCTCAGTAACTTCAAAGGATGTCTCCTTAATAGCATGAAACAACCTATCAGGACCACTAGAATCATCATCTAACCACAGCATCCAGACAGGCTTCATACCAAGTGAATAGAGGACTGCAATTGTCATCCTTCTGCACACGTGAGGAACATATACTGACCCAAGAAACTATCACTTCCACAGTTCTTTCAATGGCTTTGCATATAGTAGTCAGATTTATAGGTCTATAAATAATGATACAGGAAACTTTCACACACTGAATCCAGCCCAGTTTAGCTTTGTCAGGGGAAGGTCATGCCTACTTAACCTGGTGGACTTCTTTGAGAAGATCATCAAAGGCAAGGATGGGATAAAATGATGTGTATTGCCTTCTTTGACCTGGCCAGAGCATTCAACACAATACCTCACTTGGACATTGTAGACAAACTCACAAAATTAAATAATAAAACAAATCCAGCGGAGTTAATGCTCAGCAAAGCAGCAAACTGTAGAGGCAAAAAATAAACAAGGAGCTGCTGAGCAAGGCAATGGGGGGGTTCCAATAAAAATAAACTCCAAAAGCCAATAGTCTCAATAAGAAGATAGCGAACCAGATGTGCACACAATAAATTTTATTTGTT
Source organism: Protopterus annectens (assembly GCF_019279795.1). NCBI lineage: Eukaryota > Metazoa > Chordata > Ceratodontiformes > Protopteridae > Protopterus > Protopterus annectens. The sequence continues at coordinate 1,864,150,965 of NC_056732.1, forward strand.
AAAAAAGGTTAGCGATCAGACCTAACATGACATAAACCATCTCAGTCCAATCATTTAAATACATACAAAGGCGCCAAAAAACATCAAGCTCTTTAAAGCTATAGTGCATATTTATAAAATGCATGAGTCAAACATAACAATAAAAAATATAAATGAAAATAGAAAATATATATAATAAAAGCAAAAATGCTAAAAACAAATCATTAAAACATACCCGAATGTTTATATGAAGAATCTAAAAGCTATAACATATAAAAGTAGTGGTCCAAACCACACATATGAATGCTATCACACTGGCAGGTGAAGACATCTGTGTGTAAGAGAGGAGGACATGCTATCATTTCTTATTCTTAAGCCTCCTAGATCTTAGTATTCCCATTCAGGCCAGGTGTCAAATCGGCCCTGAACTTGATTATCCAATGTATCTCCCTGGTCTCAGTATAGTTCTTAATATCTCCTCTCCTATGTGACCTTGAGATCTGTTCCAGAACCCTGAATCTAAACTGATGTGCCATACCCTCCTCCTTGGTGTGCTTTGCCAAAGCATTGTGTAAGTTACCCTTCCTTGTATGGTACACATGTTCCCTGATCCTATCTCTCAAAACTCGATTGGTCTTGCCTACATAGTAGGCTGGACATGAGGTGCATGTTGCGAGATAGACCACATCCATCGACATACAATTACCTCTAGTCCGAATATAAAAAGTGCCCTGTCCATACGGATACACAAATAAAGGATCAGTTAGTATATAGGAACAAAAATTACACCTATTGCATGTTGTCATGAAGGGCCCTGCCTGCATGGTAGGTGTGTGTAGTTTTTTGGGGTAACAGAGTAACTGTTTAAGATTCTTCTTATTTCGGTAAACAAACTTTGGTCTATCACCTGCTAGACCATTAATAGTGGGATCCACAGATAAAATATGCCAATGTTTGGACACAATATCCTTAACAGATCCAACATCTCTAGTATAACAAATAGGAAAGATGACATTGCCCTCCTTGTAAACGCAATCTACACCCCTATTGACCCTGCTCTCATCTATATACAGTTCCATCGCCCCCTCTGAAAAATATGGTTTGGCTCTATCTTCCCTAAGACTATGGACTCCATCCATCCCTCTGATGATATCTAAATTACTGTAGCCTCTTTCAGCAAACCTCATGCCCAGATCTTCCAACTCTCTATCCAAATTAGTATCCCCCGGAGTGTATCTAGACATCCGTATGGACTGTCCTTTCACAATGTTGTTATATACATAACCAGGGTGCATACTAGAACGATGGAGGAGTGTATTCCTGTGACAGGTCTTGCGATACACCCCTGTATTGATAATCCCACTTGGTAACTTATCCACATGGATGTCCAAAAACGGAATAGTAGTGTCGGACCAATCCATGGTGAAACACAAAAATGTGTTAGAGGTGTTAATCCATTCATGGAATTGCTTCAGCTGTTCTGGTGTACCTCTCCAGATAAAAAAGAGATCATCCACAAAACGCCTGTAGAATGGGATGAACTCCTTGAAGAGCTCATTCTGGAAGAGATGGCAATTCTCCCATTCAGCCATGACCAGGTTGGCGTAGCTATTCGCACATGAAGTTCCCATAGCTGTAGAAAAATCCTGTCATGGAAGCAGAAGAGATTGGACTCCAAAATGGTCCCCAGCAACAAAACAATCAATCCAATGTCATAATCCAGGGGGATGGTGGACCTCCTCAGGTAGGCATCAATCATCTCTATACCCTGTTGGTTCGGTATAACAGTGAAAAGTGACTGTACATCCATAGTCACCCAAATGATGTCTGAAACATTGGGACAATCTCGGACGTACTGATACAAATCTAACAAAAACTGCTTAGTGTCCCTGAGGATGAATGGACTGGCATCAACCAGAGGTCTGAGTTGGGCTTCCACAAATAGGGAAAGAGGTTCAGTAGACCATCCCCTCCCAGCAACAATGGGTCTCATGGGGGGACGGCATCGATCTTTATGGACCTTAGGTAGGCCCTGAATGGTGGGAATCAAAGGATGAGGAACATAGAAATAGTCAAAAAGAGCCTGGTCGATGGCTCCTTCATTCAAGAGACCAAGAAGTGTGGAATGTATTGTGTAAATCATGGTATCAACTTCTCTATTGGTGATAGGGGCATAGAACCTATCATCCGCCAACATCTGTAACATGTCGTGACTGTACCTATCTGTATCAAAGACCACCATGCCACCACCCTTGTCCGCTGGTCGAATGACAATGTCACGATTATGACACAAAGAACGTAAGGCCATACGTTGTCGGTAGTTAAGATTATATCTCCTATTCCTACTAAAGGACCCTTTCTGATTCATTTTATAAATGTCGTCTTCAACCAGCTTACTATAAGCAGCCACTAGGGGGTGTACCGGGGGGATGAACGTGCTAGGTGTCCTAAAGATAGAATCTTGCAAAATAGTGCCTGTATTCTCTTTAAAAAATATCTTAAGAGATAAATTCCTAATAAATAGTTTAAAATCCTTTAAGGTTTCTTCATACCTACTGTCCATCGTGGGAATGAACGTGAGGCCTCTGGATAGAACTTCTGTCTCACAGTCACTCAATATGTAATTAGATAGATTAAAAACAATGCCTACTGTTTCACCTCCCACATTTTCTTGATTGTCCGAGTGGGCTGTCTCTCTGGGGACAGCTTCCTCTTGTATCTCCCCTTGTTGTTCGGATAGGCTCTCTCCCCACTGGCAGTGACCCTGATGGGAAAAGGGCATCTAGTCTTAACCTGTTGTGGAGTGTGTGAGTCGGGGCTCCGTTCAGAGTTGGAGCCATTAATGACTCTATTGTTCATCGAGCTGAATGTCTTCCTCCTAACAACTGGTTCAAAGCTAAGAGTGTGTATATTATTACTAACATCAATGTGTGCATTAGCATCAATACTGGCCACTTCTACTTCTATAGGGTCTCTAGTGGAAGTCGAACCAGCAGATTCAACAGATTCAACAGTGTTCACAACATCAACAGTAACTGTAGTGATATTCTCCACATTCGAAACCAAGTTGTCACCTAAATCATTAGCGGGTGTAATATCAATGGTAGAAACACTCCCATTCCCTCTAGTGACATTAATACGTGCATCCCTAGCTGAAACATTACTAGTACCATTGGTAGATATACCATTGTCCGTTATGCGGTTCCTGGGCCAAGTGAATATATTGCCCAAACGGAAGTCCATACTGTCCCTCTGCAGCTTCGTTCTCTTTTGATTAAAGAGACGATGCTCATACATATTCACATTGTCCAACATTGAGCCCAACACTTGATCCACCACTGATGATAGTCAGTGAGGATACTGTTCTTCGTTTTCCTGATATCCTCCCTAAGTTTCTCCTCAACCGGGAGAAAAAAAGCATTCATTAGCTTCATATAGTTGAGGCTTACCTCAATGTTGAGCTGCTGCCAGTCATATAGAAGCTCCGGATATAGTGTGCCAGTCGTTGGCATCTTCAAGACCCTAAGTCCCCTCGGTACAAGCCGACGTTGTATGCAGACCTCAAAATGTTGTCGTTGGGTCTGCATACGCTTAAGTTTAAACAATTCCTGCTCAAGTTGTTCAACAGCACTGTTCAGTCCGTCCCGATCATATTCCAACGAGTTCAAGGTTCCTGAGCCCTCGTCTAAGTCCACAAAAGACGCTAAAGGGTTCCTTTCAATACGTAGGCAGTCAGCAAAACGGTCCAAAAACGGACGTGGTGTCGTACATACTTCCTTGTTGTCCGACACTGTGTACGGCAATTCAATGGTTCCGGGTCCCCCTCCGATCATGCCTCCACTGGAAGATACAAGCCCACAGGATGAACAAAAAAATAATAAAACAAATCCAGCGGAGTTAATGCTCAGCAAAGCAGCAAACTGTAGAGGCAAAAAATAAACAAAGAGCTGCTGAGCAGGGCTCAGCAGGTGATAGACCAAAGTTTGTTTACCGAAATAAGAAGAATCTTAAACAGTTACTCTGTTACCCCAAAAAACTACACACACCTACCATGCAGGCAGGGCCCTTCATGACAGCATGCAATAGGTGTAATTTTTGTTCCTATATACTAACTGATCCTTTATTTGTGTATCCGTATGGACAGGGCACTTTTTATATTCGGACTAGAGGTAATTGTATGTCGATGGATGTGGTCTATCTCGCATCATGCACCTCATGTCCAGCCTACTATGTAGGCAAGACCAATCGAGTTTTGAGAGATAGGATCAGGGAACATGTGTACCATACAAGGAAGGGTAACTTACACAATGCTTTGGCAAAGCACACTAAGGAGGAGGGTATGGCACATCAGTTTAGGTTCAGGGTTCTGGAACAGATCTCAAGGTCACATAGGAGAGGAGATATTAAGAACTATACTGAGACCAGGGAGATACATTGGATAATCAAGTTCAGGGCCGATTTGACACCTGGCCTGAATGGGAAGGTCCCCCTACGCCCCCTACTAAAATCTAGGAGGCTTAAGAATAAGAAATGATAGCATGTCCTCCTCTCTTACACACAGATGTCTTCACCTGCCAGTGTGATAGCATTCATATGTGTGGTTTGGACCACTACTTTTATATGTTATAGCTTTTAGATTCTTCATATAAACATTCGGATATGTTTTAATGATTTGTTTTTAGCATCTTTGCTTTTATTATATATATTTTTTATTTTCATTTATATATTTTTTATTATTATGTTTGACTCATGCATTTTATAAATATGCACTATAGCTTTAAAGAGCTTGATGTTTTTTGGCGCCTTTGTATGTATTTAAATGATTGGACTGAGATGGTTTATGTCATGCTAGGTCTGATGAAGCTATTGCGAAAGCGCTAACCTTTTTTAACAAATAAAATTTATTGTGTGCACATCTTGTTCGCTATCTTCTTATTGAGACTATTGGCTTTTGTAGTTTATTTCTATTGGAACCCCCCCATTGCCTTGCTCAGCAGCTCTTTGTTTATTTTTTGCCTCTACAGTTTGCTGCTTTGCTGAGCATTAACTCCGCTGGATTTGTTTTATTATTTTTTTGTTCATCCTGTGGGCTTGTATCTTCCAGTGGAGGCATGATCGGAGGGGGACCCGGAACCATTGAATTGCAGTGTCGGACAACAAGGAAGTATGTACGACACCACGTCCGTTTTTGGACCGTTTTGCTGACTGCCTACGTATTGAAAGGAACCCTTTAGCGTCTTTTGTGGACTTAGACGAGGGCTCAGGAACCTTGAACTCGTTGGAATATGATCGGGATGGACTGAACAGTGCTGTTGAACAACTTGAGCAGGAATTGTTTAAACTTAAGCGTATGCAGACCCAACGACAACATTTTGAGGTCTGCATACAACGTCGGCTTGTACCGAGGGGACTTAGGGTCTTGAAGATGCCAACGACTGGCACACTATATCCGGAGCTTCTATATGACTGGCAGCAGCTCAACATTGAGGTAAGCCTCAACTATATGAAGCTAATGAATGCTTTTTTTCTCCCGGTTGAGGAGAAACTTAGGGAGGATATCAGGAAAACGAAGAACAGTATCCTCACTGACTATCCGGTTTCAGTGGTGGATCAAGTGTTGGGCTCAATGTTGGACAATGTGAATATGTATGAGCGTCGTCTCTTTAATCAAAAGAGAACGAAGCTGCAGAGGGACTGTATGGACTTCCGTTTGGGCAATATATTCACTTGGCCCAGGAACCGCATAACGGACAATGGTATATCTACCAATGGTACTAGTAATGTTTCAGCTAGGGATGCACGTATTAATGTCACTAGAGGGAATGGGAGTGTTTCTACCATTGATGTTACACCCGCTAATGATTTAGGTGACAACTTGGTTTTGAATGTGGAGAATATCACTACAGTTACTGTTGATGTTGTGAACACTGTTGAATCTGTTGAATCTGCTGGTTCGACTTCCACTAGAGACCCTATAGAAGTAGAAGTGGCCAGTATTGATGCTAATGCACACATTGATGTTAGTGATAATATACACACTCTTAGCTTTGAACCAGTTGTTAGGAGGAAGACATTCAGCTCGATGAACAATAGAGTCATTAATGGCTCCAACTCTGAATGGAGCCCCGACTCACACACTCCACAACAGGTTAAGACTAGATGCCCTTTTCCCATCAGGGTCACTGCCAGTGGGGAGAGAGCCTATCCGAACAACAAGGGGAGATACAAGAGGAAGCTGTCCCCAGAGAGACAGCCCACTCGGACAATCAAGAAAATGTGGGAGGTGAAACAGTAGGCATTGTTTTTAATCTATCTAATTACATATTGAGTGACTGTGAGACAGAAGTTCTATCCAGAGGCCTCACTTTCATTCCCACGATGGACAGTAGGTATGAAGAAACCTTAAAGGATTTTAAACTATTTATTAGGAATTTATCTCTTAAGATATTTTTTAAAGAGAATACAGGCACTATTTTGCACGATTCTATCTTTAGGACACCTAGCACGTTCATTCCCCCGGTACACCCCCTAGTGGCTGCTTATAGTAAGCTGGTTGAAGACGACATTTATAAAATGAATCAGAAAGGGTCCTTTAGTAGGAATAGGAGATATAATCTTAACTACCGACAACGTATGGCCTGTGTCATAATCGTGACATTGTCATTCGACCAGCGGACAAGGGTGGTGGCATGGTGGTCTTTGATACAGATAGGTACAGTCACGACATGTTACAGATGTTGGCGGATGATAGGTTCTATGCCCCTGTCACCAATAGAGAAGTTGATACCATGATTTACACAATACATTCCACACTTCTTGGTCTCCTGAATGAAGGAGCCATCGACCAGGCTCTTTTTGACTATTTCTATGTTCCTCATCCTTTGATTCCCACCATTCAGGGCCTACCTAAGGTCCATAAAGATCGATGCCGTCCCCCCATGAGACCCATTGTTGCTGGGAGGGGATGGTCTACTGAACCTCTTTCCCTATTTGTGGAAGCCCAACTCAGACCTCTGGTTGATGCCAATCCATTCATCCTCAGGGACACTAAGCAGTTTTTGTTAGATTTGTATCAGTACGTCCGAGATTGTCCCAATGTTTCAGACATCATTTGGGTGACTATGGATGTACAGTCACTTTTCACTGTTATACCGAACCAACAGGGTATAGAGATGATTGATGCCTACCTGAGGAGGTCCACCATCCCCCTGGATTATGACATTGGATTGATTGTTTTGTTGCTGGGGACCATTTTGGAGTCCAATCTCTTCTGCTTCCATGACAGGATTTTTCTACAACGAGATGATGCATGATGGGCACTTCATGCGAATATAGCTACACCAACCCTACCTGGTCATGGCTGAATGGGAGAATTGCCATCTCTTCCAGAATGAGCTCTTCAAGGAGTTCATCCCATTCTACAGGTGTTTTGTGGATGATCTCTTCCTCGTTTGGAGGGGTACACCAGAACAACTGAAGCAATTCCATGAATGGATCAACACCTCTAACACATTTTTGTGTTTCACTATGGAATGGTCTTGCACCACCATTCCATTTCTGGACATTCATGTGGATAAATTACCGAATGGGATTATCAATACAGGAGTATATCGCAAGACCTGTCACAGGAATACTTTACTCCACCGCTCCAGCATGCACCCAGGCTTTGTTTATAACAACATCGTGAAAGGACAGTCCATGATGTCTAGATACAGGATACTAATTTGGAGAGAGAGTTGGAAGATCTGGGTATGAGGCTTGCTGAAAGAGGTTACAGTAGTTTGGATATTATCAGAGGGATGGATGGCGTCCATAGTCTCAGGGAGGATAGAGCCAAACCATATTTTTCAGATGGAACTGTATATAGATGAGAGCAGGGTCAATATGGGTGTAGATTATGTCATCTTTCCTATTTGTTATACTAGAGATGTTGGATCTGTTTTTATCTGTGGATCCCACTATTAATGGTCTAGCAGGTGATAGACCAAAGTTTGCATGCACCTCATGTCCAGCCTAACATGTGTACCATACAAGGAAGGGTAACTTACACAATGCTTTGGCAAAGCACACCAAGGAGGAGGGTATGGCACATCAGTTTAGATTCAGGGTTCTGGAACAGATCTCAAGGTCACTACTGAGACCAGGGAGATACATTGGATAATCAAGAAATCTAGGAGGCTTAAGAATAAGAAATGATAGCATGTCCTCCTCTCTTACACACAGATGTCTTCACCTGCCAGTGTGATAGCATTCATATGTGTGGTTTGGACCACTACTTTTTATTATTATAGCTTTTAGATTCTTCATATAAACATTCGGGTATGTTTTAATGATTTGTTTTTAGCATCTTTGCTTTTATTATATATATTTTCTATTTTCATTTATATATTTTTTATTATTATGTTTGACTCATGCATTTTATAAATATGCACTATAGCTTTAAAGAGCTTGATGTTTTTTGTATTTAAATGATTGGACTGAGATGGTTTATGTCATGCTAGGTCTGATGAAGCTCTTATTGAGACTATTGGCTTTTGGAGTTTATTTCTATTGGAACCCCCCCATTGCCTTGCTCAGCAGCTCTTTGTTTATTTTAAACTCACAAAATTAGGTATAGACCACAAAATAAAACCCAAGAAGACAGGCTGGGCAGTCAACCTCCATAAAGAGGCTAGTCACTAGCAGAGCCCCTCAATGCTTGATACTGGGGCTGCTTCTTTTTGACATCTACTTTTCTGAAGTCAAGGCCAACATCAAAGACTTCTGGCTGACCAAGACTACAGATGACTGCAAACTAGGCACAGTCATAGAATCTCCAAAGACACAAATAACTCTCTAAGAAGGCCTGGTACAGACTGATAACTGGTACCAGAACCACAGTCTACTCCAAGAAGGCTCGGTATAGACTAATAACTGGTACCAGAACCAGAGTCTACTCCAAGAAGGCCCAGTATAGACTAACTGGTACCAGAACCACAGTCTACTCCAAGAAGGCCCAATACAGACTAATAACTGGTACCAGAACCACAGTCTAAAACTCAGTGCCAGGAAATGCATAACAGTATCCTTTGAGAAGATGACTACACCTGAAAACTGGTACCAGAACCAGAGTCTACTCCAAGAAGGCCCAGTATAGACTAACTGGTACCAGAACCACAGTCTACTCCAAGAAGGCCCAGTACAGACTAATAACTGGTACCAGAACCACAGTCTAAAACTCAGTGCCAGGAAATGCATAACAGTATCCTTTGAGAAGATGACTACACCTGAAAACTACCACATTGATAGTAAACTCCTATGAGTAGGCCCATGTGGTCAGAACCTTTGACCATTATGTGTCTCTACTAGCACAGCTTCTAAACAAGGCTATGACATCTAGGGCCAAGGATGTCATTGTTCCTCAGCACTTGACCATCATCAGACTAATCACTGTGTACAACGGCCCTGTGGTATTTACTTGACCAGACATTATGCACCAACTGGAGCATCCACAGAGGTTCCTAATACACAGTGTAAACAACATGTTTTATGTGGACAGTCTCAAAACCCTACTCATGTACTCAGTATTCTACAGACTGCTGAGAGGTAATTTATGCCTGGCCTACAAAGCACCCACTGACCCCACTCTGATAAACCTGTTGAACATCAGGAAAACAAATAGCATCACAATTACCTGATCTAGGACCTAAACCTTGTCTGCAATAAATATGACATATTAGAGGGACAAGCATGTGTCTCAGAAACCACCCCTTCTCTGAAAGAGGCCTGACATCCATCTGAAGCAGAGTTCTTCCATAAACCAATTCAGATGTAACTTAGAATAGTCAATGGGGAATCTGAACTGTACCCCTGGTCTGGCACCTATGTCTGTTGAAGATGGAGGTAGGCTGTAAATGCTTGACCACCCATGCCCAAGTCTTCATACACCATGTAAAATAACTGTAGGGTATCAAACTGTAGATGTAATTGAGACGCGCAGCTAGAACTTTAAAAAATGCCCCCTGGAGATGTTAGCTTAGTTATCATGTATGAATAGGAATCTCAGTATGACTTGGTGAGATTACAGAATAACATCTGACAGTATTCCACACTCCTGGATTTTAAAATGCTTACAAATGCACAAGCGCCACCACACTTTGATAAATTATAGTGCAGCTACTATGAAAAAGAGGCAATCCACTTTGCAGTTGAACCACAAAAAAGTTACATTTCCATTCCAGGCATGAGAACCCGGTGTGGAATATTTACGGATGATTCATTGTCACTATTACTGCTTTGTCTTGCTCACAATGCACTAGCTGACCACGTAACAGTTTGACTCCAAGAAAAACATACTGCCATAAGAAATCTCATCTGTTTGTTGTGGGTAATAGCTCACTGTGCAAACATCTGAAAGTATAGCTACAAGTCATTAAATCCTTTTCCGATCACACAAGAATGTTGCTTGGTCTAAACAAATGTGAAAGCAGTTTTTGTAGCCATGTGACTTAAACAGTTGAACTGAGAGAGACTATAAAGTATCTGTGAATAGATGAAGGAGCACCAGTGCAACATGAGAACAACATTTAGGAAGGAATCATTTAGGGGAGTAAATACTGAAAACAGTTTGACATCTATGAAGAAAGATCAGACTGTAGATCAACTTGTATTTCCTGTTTTAGCTTACAGCTTAGGGGTGACTGACTAGCCCAAAAAGAGCTAAACAGCTTTTATAGGAAAAGACGAAAACTGTTTCAAGAACCACTGTCTGCCAAGAGTATATACCCCCTCAGTCTGAAGGAGGCATAGACCTCCTTGAAATTGATTACACATATAGGCTGGTGATTGTGCACTTCATACATATTTACTGACATCATGAATAGATAATAACAGGTGAATTTAAACTAAAAGATAGATTGTTAATCACAGCTCAAGATATCAGACTACAAATGTGCCGGCCTACAAAGTCATAGAAAAAGTAAGAGATATGAACAAGTTTAGGTTCTATAGAACAGAACTAGTAATAGTTGGCCATCTTGTTGCTGCCTGAGGGCCTATGTATTGAAAGACAAAATACACCATCAAAACTGTTGCACTAAGGTTATCAAATGGGATTACCTAATACTTATATTCAAGAAAGTAGTAGCATATATTGTAGATGAAGGGAGAAAAGGCACAAAGGTAGAAGCAATCAAAGAAACAACTAGACCTAGGGATTACTGGGTCTTATACACTGAGAGACATAAAGTCATAAAATAGCCAGATATGCAGGTATAAACTAGAGCAATCAGATACACTGGCTAAGCCAGATAGTTCCAACAGTTGTAGAAGCAACTGAGTTATTAAGAATTTTCAAACATAGTTCAATGTGTTGCCAATGCAGATAACTCCTTATGAACTCCTAAAAGGGGGAATTCTAGAAACATTGTGGGAGCTGAAAAGTGCTCTCTTGTCAAACATTAAAGACTGAAACTATACTAACTTCATGAACTTAAATTGTACCCTGACATAGAAATGGGGTTTATTCCTGACAAGGTATTAGAAACTCAAATATTTAAAGAATTAAAAAGACAAAGTGGAATCATTACGAAAGAACTGAAGATGAATTGAATTGAATTTATCTTCAAGTCTTGGTGAATACTTTCCAAACTTGTTGTTTACAAACCCCATCAGGACAAAACCGATATAAATGTCCTGTTGCATGAGAGAGAGGCAAGAATAAAACTTTCTACTTGTTCCAGGATAAAAAAGTACTTAACCCTATCAAAGGCACTGTGGCCAGAGGGGGTAGAAAAAATGGTGTAAAATGCTTTACGGATGACACAAATATTAACACACCAACTGCGTAAATGGAAAATAATAATCTGCCCAAAAATGTAAGTCAGACAAGAGGCTTAAAAATAGTATGATGGATACTTGAGGATAAGAAATATAGACATGCTTTTTGCTGTTATTATGCAGTAAGTCAATAATTGTCTAAAAGGGGTTACACTGCAAGAACAAAAGAGGAAAGATTATCATGCAAGAACACAAGAGGAAAGATTATCATTGGGCAAGGTTATTTATTTTTTTTTATTTAGCATTTGTTTACTGGGAAAGTCTGACTGGGACACAGTTCATTTTCAGTGGAGGCCTGGGGAGAAAGTATCTTTGGAATGTGAGAGGAAACCACAGCACCCGGAGGAAACACACATGAATGCTGGGAGGATGTGCAAATATCACACAGAAGGCACTCCAGTCAAGAATTGAACCAGAGAAGCACTTGCTGTGAGGCAACAATGTTAACAGCTGCACCATGAGCCACTGAAAAACTGAACCTAAAAAAATGTCAAAAATCACTGGTGCCAATTTAAGATTGTTGACTGAGCAAATTAAAACAATATACAGAAAATAAATACTGGGTGAGCTTGGAAAAGCTGCAATAAAGGTAGTATCAAGAGATAAGAAAGAATTGCTAGAGGTATTTACAACACTGAAGTGAGAAGTATGGATCTGAAAAAAGAAGTGATACCTAATATGGCATTTGTATGCAGAAAAAAAGCAAGCTTAACTTATGTGGCTACAGCAAAGTCAAATATAGTTAAGGATTTATATAGGTAAAGACACAGAAATGTTAAGTATTCCGAAAAGGCAATAATAGCACAGAAGATGAATAGCAATAAAATAAATAAATAAATAAATACAGTAATTAGAACAATAAACAGAGATTCAAAGAGAATTTTCTTCAGGCAAACAGCAAATGTTGAAGGTGTGAAGGGGAAGAAAGAGATAATTGGGAACATATTTTCTGGGAGTGCTGTGAGTTGGCAGACTTCAGGTATTCCTTGCGGGATGCACTGCCAGAGATGCTAGGTGGGCAGATTGGTCTGATGAGGTAGATGATTTTTCTGAGCTATGATACAGAATCAGAATTGCCTGTACATGATAAGGCCTTGATGTCTCTAATAATGGTGGCTGCCAAAAAAGCAATTACTAGAAAATAGAAATCAAAATCTAAACCAACTATACTGGAAGTAGTGAATATAGTAACAGAGATAAAACAACTGGAATTTATATACCTTTAGAAAAGGGTGGCAGTAAACTACAAAGGAAACAAATGGAATTGTGGGAACAATGCATATAAGGGAGGATGAAGTTTGAATGGCGGCAGGACTTAAATGAGCGATGTAATGTCTGAGTGAGAAAGATTGTCTAGATTGCAAGTGATGTATAATGTTAGCAACTGGAAGTGTGTCAGTATGGTTTGTGTTGTAAACTGCTTGCAACTAGGATTGTGTTGGTGTGGTTGTTTTCATTTTATAAATGTATGATTGCCTATGTAGTAAGTGATGGTCTAATAAAGATGTTTCTTGTTTAAAAAAGGCAGGAATCGAATAATTTATGTAACATTGTTTAGATTATATGACATATAGCAATATATATGAAGTATAAAGTTTATGTTAATGTAGTTTGATTACTTTCATATGAATGTAAATTTGCCTGAGTCACAAGTGATAATTCAATAAAGGTGTCTGAAAAAATAAATAGAGATTCACATGATGTGACTGACATTAATAGAATACATTACTATGCAGTTAATCTAAGAACAAATGAGGTATTACCAAGAAAAGAATAAAGCAGTAAACTAAAACAAATAAACAGAATACAAGAACTGATATGCTGATTAGAGCTTGCTCTTAAAAATTAAGAGGTGTCATTGGTGGAATATATAAAAAGAAATCAATGCATTAAATAAACGAATATGCTAAAACAAAATAAGATATCCAGGAAGTTGGGAAGAAAAACAGCAACAATATTGCAGAAATATTTTCAAGGACCCTTTGACCACAAGAAGGATGCTGAATTGATATAATAAAATATAAAAGAAAAAAAGAAACAATTTCTAATATAGAAGTTGTAGACTGGAATGAAGTAACTCCAAGTAAGGTAAAGACAAGGTTAAGAAATACCCCTAGCTGGAAAACTCCAAGTACAGGTGCTGTATGCAACTTCTGGCTAAACGTATTAATATCTTTACAACAAAAGCTTGTCTTGATTAAAAACTACCTGTATGGACACATTGAAATAACACAGGCATTAACAGTGGGGAAAGCCATACTCAAAAGTGAATCTGCAAGCTATCATAAGAATCTGTGCACCAGTAATGTGTCTTCAGGGACCTTATAAGTTATATATAGAAATTGATGCAACAGAGCTACAGTTATCTAGGTAAAAATGCAATCATGGCACCAGAACAGAAGGTGGGAAGTGTGAATCATACAGAACTAATGATCACCTTCTAGTGTACAAAGCTATAATACAGACCCATAGAAAGGTCAGGAATCTTAGTATGGCATAGATAAAAAAAAAAAGACGAAAAAAAACTGTCAACAGTATTCCATATTCCTGAATTATAGAATGCACACATACACATAAGACACGTCACACTTTGATAAAATACACAGAACTTATAATAAAAAGTGATGGGCCACTTTTCAAATGAACCACAAAAGGAAAATTACTATCAGGGCTACAAAATTCAATGGGAAAAATTCCAGGCTGATTTTTTTAGCCATCATTGTTGCTTTGCCTTACCCCCCCCCCCCTCAATTGACTTATTTTAGTTAATGGATAAAGCTTTTGTTACTGACTGACTTCAAGAAAACAATCTTTTCAAATGATACCTCATTTCCTTTGTATGAAGCTAAAACTGTACAGACCGTCTGACAATCAAAGGAAAGATGCAGGCACAGAAACGAAGCCAGGACTGGAAAAAACAGTAACAACGTGAAATAACTACATGTTGTTCAAGAATTCATGTACAAATGGTTTGGGTAGGATAAACTGAAACCAAACGATGGAAGGGTAATAATAGCAGATCAGAACAGCTGACTATCTACAGAGTGTTTCACAACATCTACAGAAAAGGTAGCAGATAAAGATAAGTGCAGATTTTGCGGCATGGATTTAGGAGCTGTAGCCCATCTTTCTGCAGACTGTGATATGCTTATGGCTGAGGCTTTGTTTACTGAAAAACACAATGTAGCAATGCTGTTACACTGGAGACTGGAAACATTGTAACACAGAAGCAGCTGAGAGGGACTGGAAACATTAAGCATATAAGCCAAAAAGGGTTATTAGTTCACATGCCCTATGGAGAAAGTTGGAGATACAAATGTAGGTTTTATATTATGGAAGAAGGGTTGTGCATATTTTTACAGGCTGTGATATAGCTGAGTATGTGCATACATAAAGGCAGAATAATGTGGCACCAGCTTTACACTGCAGACTCTAAACACTGTAATATGCATATAGTTCAGAGACACTGGAAACTTGTACCACAAAAAGTTACTGTAAATAAAGATGTAAGATCCAGTAGCAACAGTCAAGAAAGTCAAACGAGATCCAAATATGTACTTGAGGGAAGGAGAAAAGCAGCTTTAACTATTGAAACACCTACACCTGTGCTTCTAGTTTTTAACTCAATGAAAGACATTACATTATCAAATATCAAAACATGCAAGCAGAAATTAGAGCATGTTAAACAAGGAAACACATAAAGTTCCAATAGTAGTATGAGAAAGAGGAGAAGCAACTGGGCTAAGAATTTCCTAGCATATCTTAATATGTTTCCAATGCAGGTACTGCCATACAGACTACAAGATGAGCCAGTTCTGGACACATTGTGGGTAATGGAGTGAATGTTTTTGGTTAGAATTAAAGAGTGAAGTCATACTGACTTTATTAACTTTAACTATGCCCTCAGTGAGGAATAGGTTCACAGGTAAGTACTAGGCCAGCTGCCCTTGTGGACCATTTTAACCCTAGCCAATTTCCCCTTACTGAGAATCCAACCCTAATACTTCTTGAATATGAGGTTAGCACCTTAACCATTATGTCAACTCCCAACCCCTAATTCCAATCACAGTATTAAAAGAAATAAATGCTAGGAGAAATAAAAAAGGCAGAACAATATGAATTGCTTAAAATGCCAGTTCAGATTATGGAGAACACAAAACAGATAATATATGTTTTCCTTCAGAAGAAAGTGATCTGTAGAAATCACAGATCTACTTCCTATAGTAGAAACTGAGGCATGTAATAATATGGAAGAAAGAATTAGCTGCCAAAATGCATAAGACACAGAGTATTAGAAAATTGACACTGATTTATAGTAATTAAAATTAAATACATTTTCATGACAGAAAATCTAGGAATTTTACCTGTGAATGTCAAGAGTAACTTCCATTAATTACCATGATTCTATTATTCTAATTGTTAGTACATGTGTATATCTATCTATATTACATACTTATTTATTTTACTGGGGAAACATCTGGCTGAGTAATAAGTATCCGTTTTCAGCAGAGGCCCAGGGAGGAAAGCTCCAGAGACTTAGATAACAAGCAAAAGAGTAGCACAGTTGCAATTAAAAAAAATAAAATAAAGAACAGATCAGTTCATAGATGTATACTAGGCTAACAACCTATAGGGCCCTTATAAGTCTAGATGTGCAACTTAAATTGACCCACAAATTTGATTTATATAGAGTTTATTTGCTGACTCCCTTATTCATCACAGACATAGGCACCAGACTGGACTGAATTTCGGATTACCCATTCACTGGCCCGTTACATTTAAATAGGGTTAGGGAGAAACTCTACTTCACATGGATGGGAAGCCTGTTCCAGAGAATGGGAATTATCTGAGAGACATATCTGTCTCCCCAACATGTCCTATTTGTGTCATAAGCAAATTTTAGGTATTTTCATCTAGTAGTTTTGATGCGGTTTGTTTTTTGGATGTGCAAAACGTTTGCCAAAACAGGGTCCAAGGATGACTTGTATGCCAGGCAAAGATCACCTCTTAGTATTCTGCATGTTTCAGAGTAAAGAAATAGGGCTTTGAAGTGATCAGCGTAGGACATTCTGTTTACTCCCTACATTTTTGTAAGGAACTTTTGTGGTATTCCAGTTGCTGCATGTGTCTGGTCAGGTACATACCAAAGGGAGGCATTATACTCTATGATGAGTCTGATAAGGGTCAAGTACAGGGGTACAATGACCTCCATGGACCTAGATGCCATGCCGTTACTTATAACTTGAGCAATACAGAATGATTTTCTTACTACCTTAGACATATTTTGGTCGAAAGCTAGGTTACTATCTACATGACATCCCTACTGCCTGACGAGTGAATCAACTTTTAGGGATGCTTTACTGATGATGTAGTTACTCTGGGTGGCTGACTTCTCAAAATGTAGTATAATGCATTTCTTGGCATCAGGTTTTCAGCCACGGCTTTGGCACCAGGCATTTGTCTATGTTAGACCTTGTTGAACGGTGCTCTCATCTTGCCAGAGGCCTTTGACATTGGCTTTGACCTTCAAGAAGTAGATGTCAAAGAGGAGAGAAGCCAGCACAGAGCTCTGAGAGCCTCCATTGATAGCCAGCCTCTTTACAGAAGTGGTCTCCCCGATCCAAACTTCTTGGGTCCTATTCATGAGCCAGCTTACTATCCAGCATATTATAGAAGGGTTTGGTGCCTAGTTTCATTAGTTTGTTAACAATGCCCGAGTGTAGTATTTTATCAAATACTATAGCCAGATCTAGTTAGGTGGCATACACTTCTTTCCCCTAATCCATTGTTTTTGGGAATTTTTTAAAGTCAGTTAAGTTCATTAGGTATGATCTTCCTTTGACAAAGCCAAACTGGAATGGATCCAGTGTCTGGAGGTCTCCTATGTCCTTGTCGATAATCTTCATGATAATTCTTTCTATGGCTTTGCAGACAAAACTAGTCAGATGAGTGGGGTGGGTCTGTCGTTTCCAGGGTCTGTTGAATGCCATCCCTTATCTCAAAGCCCCCCCCCCCCCCCCATCCTCACCAAAGAAGGTACTGGAAGTGCTGTTCAAGGTTAAGAGCACTTATTCTATGGGACAGAGTAACACACTGGGCTGTTTGTTAAACAGAACAAAACATGTCCTGGCAGAACCTGTCTGTAAGCTAGATAACCTGTGCCTGGCTACAGGTTCAGTCCTGGAAGCAGGACATATAGCAGTGGTGATGCAATTCTATAAAGGTGGTTCAACTACTGACCCCAGGAGCTATAGGTCTATCGACCTGCCCAGACTAATTTGTATGGCCATAGAACACATTATAACAGATTTACTTAATGTAGGCATTAAATATCTGATTAGGCTATATCCAAAGTAATCTGGTTTTGTAAATGTAGATTCTACCTTATGAACGTGTAAACTTTGAAAAGGTAGCACAAGTTTTTGGCAGTGGCAACACAATACACACAGCCCACCTTAATTTGACCAATACATTTGACACCATCCCAGTACTAGCATAATTAATAAACTAAATACATTACCCATAGATCTGTATCTGGTAAGATGGATAGCAGACTGGCTATATGGTGGGGGTGGCAGGGCAGCATCAGAAGGTGAGCACTGGTATCCCATAGATTTCAGTGCTGGGACTGCTTTTGTTCAGTATTTACATCTCTGACCTATGAACTTAAAACTACCTATGGCTGACTAAGTCTGTGGATGGCTGTCAAATTCTCCTCTGACACAGACGTCCTCCAACAGGAATGTAAACTTATATGCCTAGTGTATCAAAAATTAGATTAAATTAAATGCTAAAAATGCAACCTTGTCACATTTGGAGGACAAAGCATCTCCCCAGCATACAGCCTTAACAACACCCTACTACAAAATAAAGCTGCACTTACAAACCTGGGAACCTGGGTTGATAATTTCCTCTCCTTTGGTCAATATGCAGCAGCAGTTGTCAGGAGATCCTTCTAGTCCATGCAGCTGTTTGCCAAGGGAATATATCATCCAGATCTAAAAATGTTGTTGCCCCCTAGTTTTCAGCACTGATCAGACCAACTATAGAATACAATGCCCCATTTGAGATTTACCTCACCAGATGTATCAAACACTTAGAATGACCTCAGAGGTTCCTAACAAAGAGTACCATGGATTTAAAATCTGTAAGCTGCCAGAAAAGGCTACTAGCATTGTCCCCCTCGTGTGTGTCTTATAGCCTCCTTGATGGAGACCTATGCCTTGCCTTTTGAGCAGTCAGGGACCCAATAGCCCAGGATCTCTTATATAGTCACAAATCAAATATTCCCACAAACACCAGAACAAGGGATGTGAAATGGTTTAAGCAGATCAATAGAACAAGGTGGACATACAGATCTGCTTCTTGGCATCAACCTCAGCTCTGGAATAGACTTCCTTTGTAAATTAATCAGTGTGATACACCATCTATATTCACAAGCATCCTGGATAATTCAACAGGTATTCATAAATTCACCTGAGGCTTGAACAGCTGGCCATCTAGGTGGGAACTGTAAAGTCACAACGGTCATGTGAGTCAGTCTTGAACTTCCTACAATTCCTTTACTCCAATTTCTGACAGGAAATTTCTACTCCACTTATTCCAAATGTTCTGTGTATATGGTCATATGCTTAATTTTATAACGTATTGCATTCTGGAATTGTAAATACTTAATTTTCCACAAATTTCCTGTCATCTTTCCTCTGTGTCATATATGAGTCCTCCAAAAGCTCACTTTCAGGAGGTTTCATTGTAGCAGGATGCTCAAAATATGGTTACAAGCATTTAAAATATCTATGAAACTTAACTTGGGCAATCAGTCGGACTTTGTTCGAAGAAACCCATAACAGATAGCTACTAAAAATCGTCGGTAGGAAAATAGTAATATAGCAAAGTATTCAAATTAGTAATAAAGAAACATCCTTAAATGTCATCAAAGGAAGACTGAGAGAAGACGATGCTCAGAGTTTGTATTAAAATAAAAGGCATTTGAAAGTTTTTGAGCTGGGCAGTGGAGAATGAACAAGTAACTTTAAGATTAATGATGTCCAGAAGGACATCGAAGGGAGCAAAATGGTAAACTTTTTCACTACATGGCTTCCAAATACTTTCAGTATTTATGAAGGTTTCTCCCACTGCAGTCAAATTGCACATAGGTGCATAATAAAGCAAACAACCAACCAAATAGTTCTACCTGGATACATCACTGTCAACTTTATTTCCTACTTTGACATGTTTCTTATATTAAGAGCACTCTGGTCTAACACCCCGTCTAAAGTGAGTGGGAATATTATAAGATTTGATGTTAACTGCTCATCTAAAGTCATGGAGATGAGAAAATGTGTTGTCCATTTGGCAAATTCATGAAGAAAAATGGTGTAAGGGTTCATTTATTTTTGGCCAAAATGAAATCGTATCTTTCTTAGGATCCAAAGACTTTAACTCAGTAGAAGATGCAATATCTTCTGTTCAAATAAAATAGAATATTACATCAGCAGAAGAAACATTGGAACTTCTTTCATCTAAAAAACATACTGAAAATGAAAGATGAAAACCAGATGTTTCCTCAAAAATAAAAAGATAGATGACTAAAATGAATGCATGATGTAGAACTGAGTATATATTACATCACCAGTTTTCTACCAACTCATTTCTACTTTTCTTTTTACTGTGAAGTGTGATGAATATTTATTTATTGGCCTTTATTAACCGGGTTGGTCCAGGTGGGCTTGTGGCCCATTTTCAGTGGAGACCCTAGGAAATAAGCTCCAAAAAATACAAACAGTTTGCACAGAATCAAACATTTGAGTAAAAAATATGGTCAAAATAAGTTATACAAGAACGAGACAAAGCAGAAATGCAAACACATGATATATACATATCAATATTTTTACTTACTAAAAATATATTTACATATTTACAAAAAGAGTTAAGTCCAACAGTATTGATTGTAGAGTTTAATAAGTACCCACAGTAGTGCAGTACTTAGCTGTATGTGGAGGGACTGAGAAAGTATATAGTTGGGTTGTGGGGAGCTTAAGTGGGGGCTTGACAAGGACATATTTTGGAGTTGAGTAGATGGAGTTTGAGTTTTTCTTTAAAGTGGGGGGGGGAGGGGGGTGGTGAATGATGGAACAAATGTCTCTTGGGAGTTTGTTCCAGGCTTGGGTGACAGAGTGTTTATATAGGAGTTTGCCAGCTATTTTTTGAGTTGGCAGATTTGTAGTAGTTGCTTATTAGAGGTACAGAGAGTCCGCAGAGGGGTGTAGCTACAGATGAAGGAAGAGAAAGCAGGACAGGGTGAAAGTTTGTAAAGAATGAAGTGTAACATTTGAAGTTGTGACAGCAGTAGAAGATGGGGGAATTCTAACCAGTGGCGAGTATGTAGGCAAGGCAGTGATGTGTAGTATATGGAGAGTTTGTGATAAATCTAGCTATCTTGTGGTAAGTTTGTTGGAGTTTATTTAAAGTAGTAGTCTGGATGTTGGTGAGTACTGGGGCAGCATAAAGAAGGGAGGGGAGGAGAAGAGCTTCTGCAAGGGAGAGTCTGGCCTTTGTAGTTAGACATTTTTTGTTACAATATAGAAAAACAGGTTTCTGGTGAGCCTTTTTATGCTTTGGAGGATGTGCAAGTTGAATTTGAGTTCATCATCTATGATGACCCCAAAGAATTAAGTGTGAGCTTCAGGTTGGATAACTGTTATTAGAGGAAGTAACAGTAAAGATGGATTTGAGGTGAGACAGAGAGTGGGGAAAAATAATAAGAGTTTAGTCTTTTTAGGGTTAAGAATGAGTAGATTCCTGAATAACCACTGTTCAGTGGATAGGAAGGCCTGTTGAGTAATAGTGTGGAGATTGGAGATATTGTCTGAGATGGAGATGAGAGTTGAGTCGCTGCATATTGATGAGGAAGGATTGTTTACAAGAAGTACAGATGGCGAGTGGTGCAAGGGTAGCGTTGTTGCCTCACTGCAAGAGGTCCTCCTGTTCAATTCTCGGCTGGGGTGCCTTCTGTCTGGAGTTTGCATGTCCTCCCTACATTTGTGTGGGTTTCCTCCAGGTGCTCCATTTTCCTCCCACATAACAAAGACATGCATCTGAAGCATTTCTCCCCGGATCTCCACTGAAAATTGGCTTCTTTCCAAGTATGACTTTCTCAGTTAACAAATGTTAAATAAATAAATAAAAATAAGTATAGAGATCACTGGTAAAGACATTAAATAGAGGGGACCAGGATGGAACCAGGACTGGTAAAGAAGTAATAAAGTCGGAGAGCTTTAAAAATTGCGCCCATAAGAAGAACCAGGCCAAAGAGGACAAATTGATCTCAAATTTGCAGCTGGGAATAGGGGACTACATGAAAAGAGACATTGAGGAGCTCTCTGATTATGTAGCCCAGGTAGAGTATGACCTGACCTTAAGACAGTATCCTACCTTCACCAAGAACAGATGCCACAATACAGAGATAAGATGATCAGCTTTTAACAATTGGCTTAAACACTGGTGTCATTCTAAAGGGGATCAGTATCTGTCTGCCTGGGATGACATGCTGGGACAAGCCACGCTAACCGCATGGGCTGGCTTGCACCTGTCACCCCTGGGATTCAGGATATTGGCAAAGGCTCTTGCCACCCCCATAGTGCCTTTTTTAGGCAAGCCTCAAACTCTAAACCTACCACCCTAGAACACAAAAGGAAAAAACTAAGGGTGTGCTGCTCAATGCCAGAAGTCTAAATCTCAAAATGCACGCACTTTCGAGGCCCTTCTCAGTATGGAGAACATTGATGTCTGTGCTGTGACAGAAACCTGGTTCAAGGCTCCTGAGAGCACCCCAGCGCTATCAGGTTTTACCTCATATCATGCGTTCCGGCCCCAAAATCGGACAATACCAAGAAAGGAGGGTATCCATATTCATCAAGGACACCCACACCTCAAGACTGGTGGCAGCACAATGCATCGGAGACCATCCAGGTGCAATTAACCATAGAGCAGACTGCTCTGCAAATTGTGGCATGTTACAGGCCACCCTCACAAACTCAGGGAAACTCACATGGCCTTCCTGAAAACACTAGAGGGATAAATGTATCACCAAACACCATCATACTAGGTGACTTCAATTACCCTAATATAGACTGGGAACACTACTCAAGCCCAAACACCCTAGCCCAAAGTTCCTGGAATTCATAAACTCAAATGCCATGGAACAACTAGTCACCATCCCCACAGAGGAGATAACATACCGATCTCATCATCACGAACATGGGAGCACAATGTTCAACACCGAAGTATACCCCTCACTGGTGAGATCAGATCACAAACTAATCTCGCTGGAGGTCCTCATCCCACCCCACCTGAAATAAAAAGACCACAGTAAGAACTTCTCAAAAGCCGACTTCACACTTCTAAAGACTAGTGTGGTCTCCTTTCAGGCCCCGAGCGGCGGAAAACAATACTCAAGCCGCTGAATCACTTACAAACGCCTTCTACCAGCACCTGCAGGACTGCATGGATAAGGCAATCCCAAACAAAACAAAGACTCTTTGTACCAAGGCAAGCGTCCAGTCTGGTGGACCCCAGCCATAAACAAACTCTACAACAAAGGAGGAAGCTACTACAAGATAGAGCAAAATCCTTAAAGGTAAGACACCCTTGATCACTATAAGTAAAAACTAAGAGCTCTCATAAAATCATCCAAAGCAAATTTCGAGAGAAAAATAGCTAAAGACTCAAAGACAATCATAAGGCCTTCTTTAGCTATGTTGTTAGAAACCTAGGAGGAAACTCCCAGATATGCTCAGAACTAGTTCAAAATGATGTGAAGATTACTGATCCTACAGACATTGCCAACATACTGGCTGACAGGTTCAGTGCAAACTTCTCCCCCTCCCCAAAAGGAGAGATATCTATACCAAATGAGTGCAGCCCCCAAACATCTCCAGCGCCCAAGTGAGAACTGCTCTCTCCAAAGCAAAAACACAGCATCCATGGGACCCGATGGTGTCCCCGGCTGTGTGCTCCACGAACTCAATGAGGAATTAAACCCACAGCTAGGACAGCTGTTTAATCAAAGTCTTACCTCTGGATACGTACTCCAGGGGTGGCGCACTGCAACTGTGGTCCTGTTTCACAAAGCGGTGCCTCCACAGACCCTGGAAATTACCGCCCATTAGCTTGACAAGCCTTATCTGCAAAGCCATGGAGAGGATCATAATGGACCTCATAAATAAAGACATGGGGAATTTGCAGACTTTGGATCCAACCCAGTTTGGCTTTGTCAAGGCAGATCATGCCTTTTAAACTTGGTTGACTTTTGAAACAGTCACCAAAGCCATTGATGAGGGAAAGGCAGTCCATACAGCCTACCTCGATCTGGCTAAGGCCTTCGATACAATACCCCACTCGGGTATCATTGAAAAACTCATCAGCTTAAATGTTAACCCATACATCACAAGATGGGTTGCAAACTGGCTGAGGACAGAACCCACAGGGTCAGAGTTGCTGGCGCCATGTCAGACTCAAAGCCTGTCACAAGTGGTGTCCCACAGGGCTCAGTCCTGGGCCCACTCTTGTTTGGCATCTACTTTTCCGAAGTACAAGCAAACACAGGAGGGTTATGGCTGACAAAGTTTGCAGATGACTGCAAACTGGCGCCATAGTAGAAAACACATCTGACACAGATATCCTTCAGAAGGGTCTCACAGAAACGGATAACTGGTGCCAGAGCCACGGCCTAAAGTTAAATGCCAAAAATGCATAGTCATACCCTTCGGGAAAAACAAGGTTACCCCTAGCTACCAAATAGGTGGCAATCCACTGAGCACAGAAGAAGTTATCAGGGACCTGGGGACCCAGGTTGATAGTAGTCTGTCATTCGACACCCATGTAGCTAAAGTAGTTAGAAGTCCTTCTACATTGCTCACCTTATCATGAAGGGATTCTCATCTAGATCAAGGGAGGTCATAGTCTCCCTTTACTCATCACTCATCAGACCAATGATTGAGTACAATGCCCCATTCGAATGTATCTGACCCGACACTTGCAGCAGCTGGAGAGGCCACAAAGTTCCTCACCAAAAGGATAAAGGGTCTCAAAATCTGTCCTATGCTGCCCGACTGAAAGAACTCCAGCTCTATTCAGTCGCTACCGCTTGCTCAGAGGTGACCTTTGCCTAACATACAAGGCCATGTCAAACCCAGATTTGATGAATATGCTTCACCTCAAAAATCTAGATCCATCAGAGCCACAAGGGCGGAGACTTAAACCTCGACACGGCTATTAATAGGACGTGCTGGAGGGATAGATTCATCACCCAAAGACTCCTATGCTGTGGAACAAAATCCCGGTACATGTGAGGCAGAGCACCTCGCTGGCCTTGTTCAAGAGAAATCTTGACCAATGGATGGGAGATCGCAGATATACCCCAGGAATTACCTCAGTGTCACTGCTCGACAGAGGCACAGCAAAATAATGGGTATAGTTCCCCATACTAAAGGGGTGGCGTAAGCCACAAAATAATGGGCTAGGCTTATAAATGCCCTCGGGCAGATAGCCTAGTATGAACCTATGAACCTATGAACCTAGTAATATAGAAACATCCTTAAATGTCATCAAAGGAAGACTGAGAGAAGACGATGCTCAGAGTTTGTATTAAAATAACAGGCATTTGGAAGTTTTTGAGCTGGGCAGTGGAGAATGAACAAGTAACTTTAAGATTAATGATGTCCAGAAGGACATCGAAGGGAGCAAAATGGTAAACTTTTTCACTACATGGCTTCCAAATACTTTCAGTATTTATGAAGGTTTCTCCCACTGCAGTCAAATTGCACATAGGTGCATAATAAAGCAAACAACCAACCAAATAGTTCTACCTGGATACATCACTGTCAACTTTATTTCCTACTTTGACATGTTTCTTATATTAAGAGCACTCTGGTCTAACACCCTGTCTAAAGTGAGTGGGAATATTATAAGATTTGATGTTAACTGCTCATCTAAAGTCATGGAGATGAGAAAATGTGTTGTCCATTTGGCAAATTCATGAAGAAAAATGGTGTAAGGGTTCATTTATTTTTGGCCAAAATGAAATCGTATCTTTCTTAGGATCCAAAGACTTTTAACTCAGTAGAAGATGCAATATCTTCTGTTCAAATAAAATAGAATATTACATCAGCAGAAGAAACATTGGAACTTCTTTCATCTAAAAAACATACTGAAAATGAAAGATGAAAACCAGATGTTTCCTCAAAAAATAAAAAGATAGATGACTAAAATGAATGCATGATGTAGAACTGAGTATATATTACATCACCAGTTTTCTACCAACTCATTTCTACTTTTCTTTTTACTGTGAAGTGTGATGAATATTTATTTATTGACATTTGTTAACCAGGTTGGTCCAGCTGGGCTTGTGTCCCATTTTCAGTGGAGACCCGAGGAGAAAACCTCCAAAAAAACACAAACAGTTTACAGAGAATCAAACATTTGAGTAAAAAATATGGTCAAAATCAGTTATACAAGAACGAGACAAAGCAGAAATGCAAACACATGATATATACATATCAATATTTTTACTTACTAAAAATATATTTACATATTTACAAAAAGAGTTAAGTCCAACAGTATTGATTGTAGAGTTTAATAAGTACCCACAGTAGTGCAGTACTTAGCTGTATGTGGAGGGACTGAGAAAGTATATAGTTGGGTTGTGGGGAGCTTAAGTGGGGGCTTGACAAGGACATATTTTGGAGTTGAGTAGATGGAGTTTGAGTTTTTCTTTAAAGTGGGGGGGGGGTGAATGATGGAACAAATGTCTCTTGGGAGTTTGTTCCAGGCTTGGGTGACAGAGTGTTTATATAGGAGTTTGCCAGCTATTTTTTGAGTTGGCAGATTTGTAGTAGTTGCTTATTAGAGGTATGGAGAGTCCGCAGAGGGGTGTAGCTACAGATGAAGGAAGAGAAAGCAGGACAGGATGAAAGTTTGTAAAGAATGAAGTGTAACATTTGAAGTTGTGACAGCAGTAGAAGATGGGGGAATTCTAACCAGTGGCGAGTATGTAGGCAAGGCAGTGATGTGTAGTATATGGAGAGTTTGTGATAAATCTAGCTGTCTTGTGGTAAGTTTGTTGGAGTTTATTTAAAGTAGTAGTCTGGATGTTGGTGAGTACTGGGGCAGCATAAAGAAGGGAGGGGAGGAGAAGAGCTTCTGCAAGGGAGAGTCTGGCCTTTGTAGTTAGACATTTTTTGTTACAATATAGAAAAACAGGTTTCTGGTGAGCCTTTTTATGCTTTGGAGGATGTGCAAGTTGAATTTGAGTTCATCATCTATGATGACCCCAAAGAATTAAGTGTGAGCTTCAGGTTGGATAACTGTTATTAGAGGAAGTAACAGTAAAGATGGATTTGAGGTGAGACAGAGAGTGGGGAAAAATAATAAGAGTTTAGTCTTTTTAGGGTTAAGAATGAGTAGATTCCTGAATAACCACTGTTCAGTGGATAGGAAGGCCTGTTGAGTAATAGTGTGGAGATTGGAGATATTGTCTGAGATGGAGATGAGAGTTGAGTCGTCTGCATATTGGATGAGGAAGGATTGTTTACAAGAAGTACAGATGGCGCAGTGGTGCAAGGGTAGTGTTGTTACCTCACAGCAAGAGGTTCTCCGGTTCAATTCTCGGCTGGGGTGCCTTCTGTGTGGAGTCTGCATGTCCTCCCTGCATTTGTGTCGGTTTTCTCCAGGTGCTCCATTTTCCTCCCACATAACAAAGACATGCATCTGAAGCATTTCTCCCCGGATCTCCACTGAAAATTGGCTTCTTTCCAAGTATGACTTTCTCAGTTAACAAATGTTAAATAAATAAATAAAAATAAGTATAGAGATCACTGGTAAAGACATTAAATAGGAGGGGACCAGGATGGAACCTTGTGGTACCCCAGTTGGGACAGGTATGAATGGAGAAGTGGAAGAGAGACATTTAACAGATTGCTGCCTGCAGGATAAGTAACTGGAGAACCAGGCAAGGGAGGAAGAAGATAGATTGAGGTCTGCAAGTTTAGACAGCAGTAGGGGATAGGAGACTGTATCAAAGACTTTGGAAAGGTCAAGGAAGAGACATGATATTAGCTTGTTATTGTCTGGGGCATTGGCAATGGTATCTGTAAAGGATAAGAGGGCAGTAGTTGTGCTGTGGTTGGTACAGAAACCATGCTGAGTAGGAGTAAGGAGGTTATGCTGGAGAAGGTAGTTGAGTAGTTGTGAGTGGATACATTTTTCAAGAATCTTAGCGAGGGGAGATATAATAGCTATAGGTTGGTAGTTAGACGGTCTGTAGAGTTTCCAACTTTATGCAGGGGAATAGTGAAAAAGGGTTTCCATAGGGTAGGGGCAGTGGATCCCTGAACAGATCTATTGATTAGTATAGATACTGGATAGGCAATGGAGTCAGCAGCAAGTTTGAGGAAGGTAGGAGGTAGATTGTCAGTGGACGGAGAGCAGGGTTTGAGTTTCTGAAGAAGAGATCTGATATAGGAAGTAGGAACTGGATGTAAAGAGAATAGTTGTTTGTTAGAAGGATTGGGAGGGGTAGGCAGAGAAGTTGTGTTACAGTTGGAAGGTATGAGTGTCTGAATGGTTTCAATAAAGTGCTTATTGAGAAGAGTAGCAGTTTAAAGAGGAGATGTATTTGGGTATGGGGCAGGGAGTAGAGGGGCAGCTTGGAGAGAGAATTTTGTTAATAGTATACCAGAACTTGCGAGGGTTGGATTTGTTATTGAATTGGGCAGAGTTATAAAAGGACTTTTTGTCATTATTGGTTTGTTTGTTTTTTGTAAGACTTCTGCGATGTCTATAATTGTGTAGTAGCAGAGGTAATTCCTTTGTTTTGATCTAGGCTTTCCAAGCTCTCTCTCTTTTTAGCATAAGGGACTTAGTTTTTTTTGAGAGCCAGGGAGCATAATTGGATTTTATTCTAACCTTCCTAGAGGGAGCAAGGAAGTTCAGGGTATTCAGGGAGATGCTATTGAACCTAGTAACTGCATCATTGAGAGGGATCTGTTTAAGGATAGATCAGTCAATGATGGATAGAATAGAGTTGAATTGGACTACATTAAAATTAGTGAGTTTTCATCAATCTCTATAAAGGTGGGATTTGGTGGTGGTTGGATGGTGTAGCTAAAGACCGAGATGGGGAGGTGGTCACTAAGTTGGTCTGGTAGGGTAGTGGGGTTGTGGTAGTGGTGAGGGGAGTTGGTGAGTATCCAGTCAATTATGGAGCCAGGAGATAAGTTTTTATGGAGGCAGGTGGGCGAAGATATCAGTTGATGGAAACCATGCAGGTTGATGCTGAGTTGTGGGGAATCAGTTTTAAGTTTAGACCAAAAAGAATGAGCGTCAATGGTATAGGAGGTAGGAGATCATATAAGAAAATAAGGAAGGTGTAAGTGATAAGAGGTTAGAGCAGAGAGAAGAAGTAGGAGTGAGGTGGTAATGATGAGGTGTTTCATTTTTGATGGAGGATGTAGGGGTTATAGACAAGGTGTAACAGTAGGGGAAGGAAGTGATGTATTTGGAGTCTGACAGGAAGTAGTTTGTCATGTGGCTGTTGGGGAAGGAAGGAAGGGGAGGGAGTGGATGGTATAAAGAAAATTGTAATGGGGTGAGTGGCAATGGGGGTAGGGTAGGGGAGCAGAGTGAGCCCGAGCAGAGTGAGGGCAAATTGAGCAGGCAGGGCCAGATTAGCAGTGTGAAACAGCACTGAAAATAACAATCAGAAAGGGAGCAACTGTGAAAATCAGAGCTGAAGAGGTAAGAAGATAGCAAGCCAGAGATGGAAATGTTGCAGATATAAATTTAAAAACAGAAGACAAGGGGTACAGAAAGACTTACTAAGGGTTAAATAGCACTCTAGAATGTGGCTGGCAACATTAAACCTACATATACTTGAACTATTGAGAGTTAAAATAACATTAAACTAAAAGCTATTAGTACTATTGTTAGTTAAAACAACAAGAAATATGGTAGACTGCTGGCATTGTGCTGCCTCCTGGTGGCCAAAGTAAGTTACTACAGCCAGGAAAACTAACCTGAATGTGTGCTCACCTGCCCTTTAGTAATACTTTAAATGATAAGGACCAGTACACTTTTTAAAAAGCAGATAGTCTTAAAAACACATTGAAAGTGTGGATAAATTACAGTAGAAGGAAAAACTACAGCTGAGCTAAAAAGCTGTGGTTTTTAGTTTGTTTTGGAGCTGAGTCAGGCAGGTAACAAGCAGATTTATAACACCTTTGCAAGGTATGTGGCTGGGTGAGTCTGTTGGGCAGGGGATGACCACAGAGTGTTTAACCCATCAGGAGAAGCTGCAAGAGATACGGGGGAGCACATACAAAAGGTTATACCAAGAAAGTAAGAAAAGACATATGAGAGACCAGACCTAAAAAAACCCTAGAGAAGCAGAAGGATCAGTGAGGTATAATACAGACAAGAAATAACCAGTGTAGCAATAACAGTATTCCTAGTTGACTAAGCCCTGAAAGAAGAGCAGATGCTACTTTTTAAACAACTAATCCAGCAATGTTCTTATACAGAGTTAAACACTGACATCATTTTTTTTTTACTTTCAGAAGAATAACTACTTCAGTCCTTCATCTCATTCATAAAGGTCATGTTGTGTGGAAAATGATTCACATTTTAATGTTTAGTTATAGTCACTGTTGGTCAAGTTTAGACTCTGGTGTGATTTCATTTAAGGAAATAAATTAACTAATATATCTGTGAAACATGGTTTCTCTAAATAAATTTAAAAAGTAAAAATGACTTATATCAATAGTTTCCATCAATAACAGAATGTTTCATTAAAATCTTGTTTATTCTGTATGAACGTAATTATTGACTAAACATGCTTGATGCTCACATCTTTTTATTTAGATGTTTTTACCTGTTTTTTTTTTTTTTTTTAACAAGGTAATCTCAATGGATACAACTGCACCTTGCAGGAGTGACTCTGGAACATTTTAAGTGACTTGCTCAGAGTCACATAGTATACAAATGAAAGTGGAAGAAATAAAACCCTGCATTGTGGGCACAGAAAGCACCTGGTTAACAGCTCAGAGCTTTAGTTCACTCTGCTAACCACCAGAAAACTGACACAGGACCCAGAGACTAGTACTGTGAATTCTCACAAAAGGATTAAAATGTTCATGTGGAGGACATGCTATATAAAATAGTCAATTAATTGAAAGTCTACTATTTGGTATATTTTTTTATTTTACTTATTTGTTGACCAGATAAGCACACTGAATAAACTGTCCATTTACAGAGGTGACCCGGGAGCATTGTCTGGTTAAGTGATTTGCTCGGAGTCGCACTGTAGGCAAATTAAAGCAGAAGGAATCAAACCCTATAACTTGTCACAAAAGTCAGCTCATTCACAGCTCAGAGGTTTGGTCATTTGTGCTAACTGGCATATTTAATAGATTCTTATCGAATATTAAACAGTAGATTTGTTTACTGTTTTGCTCCTGTGGCTGATAGCGGTATCACTTTAGTACTCTGTGAATAATCTGATATTAGAATTGCAATCATCTACTACTATTTCTGTTGACTTTGCTTTTGTAGGTTATATGTAATACCTGGAAAATGATTAAAGGCTACCAAGGTATGTGCGGTTTTGAGGATATTAGCGACAGGGACCATTCGGTCACCAGTAGAGGATGTAGTGGGTGCTTCAAGGTATTCCACCAATTCCTAAGTGTCCTGCTACAGCATATAGGGAATAACCCTTGTGGACATCTTATCACACAGTTTGATTCCCTGAGGGAGTGAGAGTTATTGACTGCACCCACATTGCAATGGAAGCCTTAACTGTAGAGCAGGGACAACAGTATATCAAGTGTGATGGGTGTCAGTCCATCACTTGCCAAGAAGTCTGCAGTGCTTAGAAAATAACATAGAATGTGTCAGCAGGCCATACAGACAGTGTCCATGACTGCCACATCTGGCACACATGTGACATATCAGCAGTTTGTGTGCGGAAATCTTCTCATTATCAATGCTAGAGTCATGGCTAATGACATTGCTTAGTGACCCACAGATCATAGCAGAGAATGCATACAATACTACGCTGCCACAGAAGAAAGTACTACAGAGTGTGTGCTTGGATTGCTAAAGGTTCACTTCCACTGTGGAGATGTCTGTGGTGGTGCACTGTAGTGTGACCTAGGAACATGCAGTAAAATCTCTGCAGTGTGAGCATTGTTACACAACATGTTAATGTGCAAACAATTACAAAAGAGCAGAAATATTCAGAAGGAGGAAGTTTCAGAGTCAGCAGGAATCCGTAGAGTAATCAGTTGTGTGAGATGGAGGTGGGCACAATGCACCATGGTACTGGCTAAGAGGCAGCATCTACTCCATAACTATAGGTCAGAATAAGCATAATATATAACAGAAACATTTATTTATGCAGTACTACATCCAGGCTGTGCTACACCAAGCATGAACTAATCACAGTGTTCATCAGACAAAGGGTACTCAGGTAACAGAAATGTGAGGGCAGAGTTCAGTTCTCATCAAACTCCCATGGACACTGTCTTAAGCATCAGCAATGGGTAGTGGGGGTGGGGGTGAGGGTTAACACTGTATGAACATGCATGTGTAATGGCATCCTGGTCCATGGGCTGGGTTTCATGGGCATAGGAGCTGTGTCTGTGGAAAGAATGGGGGATGTGGCCATCACATTACCTGAGTTTACCACTGACACCTTCCCCTCTGACTATGCCAGGATTTGTTTGCCATTATGGTGGTTATAGCTATAGTTATAGTGGTGGGAGCTTAGCATAATGGTTAAGGTGTTTACCTTACAGACACAAAATGCAGGGGTTGAGTCCCCCATGTGGTAATTGGCTAGGCTTACCTTGCCCCACAAGGTAGTCTAGTACTAATCTATGAACCTATTATCTTCAGGCCCAGACAGTTCCCTGGCGGCAGGCAGGATTTTATCCAAGGTGGAAGAACCAGATAACATAGCTCCTGTGAAAACACCAAAACATTACTCATTCTAAGGATGAACCCCTCATTAACACCTGCATCCCATTCAAACTATTCCTATATAACATAGTACTATGGAAAAAGTATGCTTACCATATCTTGAGAGATGGTGTTTGAACCTGCAAGCTCAATGTAACTGTAAAAACAAAGAAACCATGCTTGTAAGCTCTATGATCCGAAAGTGGACCAATACTGAAAATAGTATCACATGTTTAGAAAAACCCATCTAGGGCTTCAACTGCTGGATACTCTTGGTCCCCTCTGCAGTTCCGCATCAGCATCCAGCTCTGTCATGGATTTCTGATCTGTCTGGATCCCCAGACAGAGACGCCAATAATTTATCCATGTCTGTCAGTTAGAGATTCTGTCAGTGTTCCCCTACCCATGGAGCAATGCTTTTGTTCCAGCTGGGTTGCCTTACTGCAAGCGTATGCAGTCATACTGGTTACCTTTTTTCAGGCCTGTTCATAGGTACATAGGAGGTTACTACACTAATGTCCATAGGGCTTATGGGTCTATAATTCCCAGGGTCGGTTGATGGTTGGCCTTTATGCAAGAGGATTACTATTGCTGTCCTGCATTCCACAGGAACATAGCATTTATGCAGGCTTGATTCAGCAGGGTACCAAGTGGGTCAACTAGGTCATGTTTTAAAGGACAACAATGGGATTCTATTATTAAATGCTCAACTTCTCTGTCCTTTTTCTCCCTATTTATAGTCCCTGCTATGAATAAACAACAACACAGCATTTAAAATATTTTAAATTGACTGTTTCTCTCCACTAGAACAGTACCTTACTGTACTGTGATGGTTTCACTTTCAAAAAAAAATTATCCTGCCCTTGCTGCAGTCTCCAATTCATTGATGTCATTAAGGTCACTGAATACAGGTCATTTTTTGATTAGTTGCCTCCCCAAACTGACATCACCATGACTGTCCTAAAAACCTACCCATGCTGTGATGTCACCACTCCCTGGTCCTTCCCCTACCCATACAGAAAGTAAAAGCTAGAACAAAGAAACAGTACATGAGTCAAGTCTCCTGCTGTGAGCTGTCAATCACAGCAGATAATAGCTCAAATTACCCTTAGCTCTTTGACAGCTAGGGAAGTTAGGTGTGAAGGGGGATGGGAGATGAATCAAAGTAGTATAATTCAGGCTTCACAAAAAATGCAGCTTAACCATTCTAAAAAAAGCAGCGGTAAAAAGCACTTTGAAAGTTTGTTCTGTGGCATTTGCACTGTTTGTGTTTTAACTAGTCATTGAATGGCATGAAATGTTACTCAAAACTGACTAAAAGACAGCAGTGTATGCATGTAAAATCAATGCAGTGACAGGAGCTTTAGGAAGAAAGAGGTCTGCATGATGTAACTTTTTTATAGACGTGCACTGCATTTTCGGATACATAGAGTCAGACTAAACAATTAGAATTACTTCAAGATGCCAGACCCTATGTGGTCACACTCAGAAATTACATATAAAATATTTAAAAACTTGTAAATACTTCCACAGTGGTGTTAAAATGTAGGGAACACCAAACCATGAGGAAAGGAACATGTTTTTTGAGGCTGTGGGTGTAGTTCTCTTTAAGTTGTTCAGAAAGAAACCCGGAATGTTATCTTGTCCCACTGACACCATGTTTTTCACCTTGGAGAATGCAGAGATGACCTGGTCATCTCAGACAGTAGGTTGGGTAAAGTAGGCAGATATGTTTTGGGGAATGACCAGAGGGGACAGGAGAGTGAAGTTTGCTCCAAATATGTCAGCTAACAGGCTGGTTATTACTTCTGGCTGAGTATGGGTGGTGCCATCCACAACCAGTTCCACACATATGTAGGTATTCCCTTTTAGGTTAAGGATGTAGCTAAAGAATACATTGTGATTATGCATGGCTAGGGTGGCTATTTTTGCTTTATAATTAACTTTGGAGGATTTAACAAGGTTCCTAATTTGTTTGATTAAGCTACAGAGGGATTTCTTTCTCTGCTGAGCCTGTTCCCTCTTGTTCTCGAAAGATAAGTTATTTCTTTTGTTGTATATCCTGTTTATACTTGGAGACCACCAGGGTGGCTTGTTTTCTTTTTGGTGTGACCTAGATTTAATGTTGTTTGGTATAGCCATTTCTATACAATGGATTACGTGGTTATACAGGGCATTAGTGTATGCCTCTGCATACGAGTCCATACTATCTGTGTTAGAGGGGACTTTGAAACTTCTTACACCATTGCTTAGTAAGGGGCAACTTGTCTTAGAGAAGTTCATCAGTAGTTTTGTGCTTGATGGGGGATCTGGCCTTATAATTAAATTGAATGAGACTGATTTATGGTTGGATCTTACCAAGGAGGACATCACACGTGGGGGTACAGAGCTCACCCATATTATTTAGTACAATGTCCATGACATTTGAGCCCTTTGTAGGAGTGTTCACTAGCTGTTCCAGAGCATTTGTATTGACAAAGTCCAAGAACTCTGAGCTAGCATGTTTGTAGTTGTGTATGTTTACCAGTCTATGGAAGGAAAGTTAAAATTGCCCATGAGCAGGGTATTTGGCTGTATAGCAAGTGCCTCCAGTAAAGTCCAGGTATGCTTATGCTTCTTCTGGTTCATGATGGGGAACCTATATGTAGCCATGATGTGGTAGGGGTTTTTGCCCAATGTGAATTGGATGTGGAGTAGTTTGAGGTAGTCATACTGTTTGATCAGTCTTGAGGTGTACTTGCCCTTAAGAAGATGGATACACCTCCTCCTTTGGTTCTTTCATGATCAGATGTGTAGAAGGAGTTGCAGCCATGCATGGCCAGAGTGCTTTCCATGTGTCTATGATTGCACAGACATCAGCATCTTGCAAGGTGAGGAGAGCTACCAGGGAGTGCATTTTGTTATTTAGACTTCTAACACTGAACAGTAGAACACTGAGTTTATCTAGGGAGGGTGTTGCTATATCAGGAGGTTGGTTATTTTGACATTGCCTACAAATAGCACTATAAGGGTGACCAATGCCCTTGCCAGTGTCAGAAAGCCTAGGAGAGACAGGTGCAAACCTTCCCTGGCAAAGCAGCATAGTTTGTCAGCCATGTTATCCCAGGCTGACAGATATTGGATGCCCCTTGGACTGACACAAGAAGTTAAGTCAGCTGTTAAAACCCATCATTTTCTGTTTGCATTGTGGCATCATCCTTGGAGAAGGTAGAATGCTGCTTAAGGCTAGGCTCATATCTGCCTGTGACACACAATTGGACAGCTGAGTCTTAATCTCTCTTCATATAGTCCAGGGAGCTATGTCTAAAGTTGTTCAGCCCCACATTGAATCTGATGGAGTCATACTGGTACCTGTGGTTGAATGAATTGAGTGCTTGGGTGACGATGTAGCCTTGCACCCGACAGGCAGCTAACCATATAACCCTCTCCTTATCCAGCCTGGTGAGGGGAACATCTGCGTGCCTCACTATGAAGTCTCCTATGACCAATACATTGTTTTGTGGTGATATACCTTATTGGCTTGTTTGTTGAGACACTGGTGTGTGTATTATGTGTTGTCATTTTTTGCTTTATTGTGTGTAAGTTGTTTATTTTTAGGAGGCCCCTGTTCTTTTGGTTAAGGTACTAGTATGTAGCCTTCCATATGTAGGTTTATGTGACGTGTCATTATTTAGTATGAGGAGTGCTGTATGTGGGCTGACAACCCATTTGGTGTTAGATGTGACCATGTGAGAGAGTTTTGTTTCCAGTTCTAAAGTATAACTACAACTCTCACATAAAGTATTTGTTTGCTTCAGGACTAAGTGGTTGTCAGTATAAATGAGACAACTGTTACACTGTCTCAGAATGCCTGTCAGTGTAAATGAGACAACTGTTACACTGTCTCAGAATGCCTGTCAGTGTAAATGAGACAACTGTTACATTGTCTCAGAATGCCCATCCCCATCTGGGTGGTCAGTGAGATGTTAGGAAACTGCCTGTGCAGTTACTGTGTAGTTTATTTGGAAAGGGAATGGGTTAATTTGACTGGAAAATGCTGACAGGGACAATAACAGAGTAGTATTCTATGTAGAATAAATTTGATTTTCACCTTTGACAGTGTTTGTCCTCTACAAGACCCTTCTAGACATAGACATGGAAAGCCTGCTATCCTTCATCATGGAGGACTTGCATCAAGATGTCATTCACTGCCTGGGAGAATTTACTCTTATGGAACCAGTCACCTTCAGGCATGACAACCTAGAATTACAAGGAAATATGCATGTAAGCTACTGCCAAGGCAAACATACCCCTAAGCAGAAACACATGAAAAAGGGGTTATGTTGTTGCCATAACTGGGGACTACCCCCTTTTGGGCAGTACTATATATAATGTTTTTTCATTTGTTGCATTAACACTCACACCCCCTCTGCAGGGAAGTGAACAGCAACAGAACTCCATGCAGACCTCCGGATTGTGTACTTTAGCTTTCCAAAGTTACCACACAGTGCCACAATCACAGCTACTGCAGCAGCAGTCCTGAATACAAACATGTAATATTTAGCATACTCACATAGTAAACTACATACTGAACCAAGGTAAGTCTTCCATAAAAGACACTGCAGCATATACTGCAACAGATCTGACATTGTAATCAAGGAAACAAACATCTCCAAAGACTTGCCTATCAACATCAAGTGGACTTGCATGGTCCTCAGCCTACGTCTAGGACTTTGTTACATTTGTAGTATACAAAGAGGTTAGAAGCAAACCTCAGTACTGATTTATTGAACTTATCACATCATAGACAGTATACCCTACCCCTGCTTAGAGACCCTATACAGTATGCACTACAGCTGCCATTTAAATACATTAGCTCACCCCTAGAGTATCAAACTGTCATGTAGTTCTTCAAACAGACAAAGCGGGAGAGAATTCATAGTACAGCCAAAGTGAAAATAATACCAGTTCCCATTCACTTACCTCTTTAAGCTTTTCTTCCTCATAGTAAATCAAGCCTGCCTTGTAATGGTAGCTGTACAATTTGCAGTTCAGCAACCTTACTAGTCATAGAAGTATTTTTCTGTTCCCTTTTAATGTTTTTTATACTGTCCTTCATTATGAGGAGTTTTGGATTTGTTGTATAATTTAAGAGTTTTTCCCATGTTGTAAAGAATATTTATGTTGGTAGTATACTGGTTTGTGTTGTTTTGAGTTTCCCATTGTGTTTTGCTCTAGTTGAGACTGTTAATTCTATGCATTTCTCAATATGGGTGCACAACTTCTTTGTTAAACTCACTGCTGTTTTAGAATCAGAGTTGGTGCTTTCATAAATTTGAAATTTGAATCCTTAAAGTCAGAGATGTTAGTTTCAGGAGCTTTGTCGATTTTGAAAGTAAATGTCATGTGTTTATGGGGAAGATAAAGCCTGGGGAACAGTAAATGTAGAGGCTAAATTTGTGAGGACAGTGTGGGTTTATTAACATTCTCTTCCAGGAATTTTTTTTTTTATTAAGTCCAACATCTTCTAGGCATACCCTAAACTGGAGTTATAGTTACTCCAGTTAATGGTAGGGTAGTTAAAGTTTTCCAGTGTAAGAGTTCTTGTTAATATGGAGTTCCACTGGTGACATGGAGGGTGTCCTGTAGCAGGCTATAAGTTGATAGCTTGTCTTTTTTATGGTGAGTGGAAGTTTTATGGTTCATGTTTGCGGGCCTCCCAGAATCTGTCAGGAGATAATATAATCCCTGGCAAATATGGACATATCACTGAAGTTACTGTGAGACCTGAATGCATGCTAAACACAAAATCCAGGTATGGAGGGAATACTTTCTTTATTTAAATCAAGTCTTACTAATTAAACAAACACAGGCTTTGAGAGGAGCCACCTTAATATGGTTCATATTGGGTTTGATGAATTAGCTACATTGGTATGTTCATTAACTGGTTTTGCATGAAAAGGGCACATTGGGATAACTTCCAAGATGGCTGCACACTGATCAACAGTGTAATTTCACCTCTCCCAGTGTGAAACCAGAAACTGAGAAATAACAGCTAATGAATTGTCATTTTGGGTAAAATTCAATTATCAGTAAGTATGGTGCCTTTGCACCAGCAAAGAAGAAATGTAGAGAACCAGAAAGGAAATCATCCAGAATAGGTGAAGAGAGAACACTAGCTGGGAATAAATCCTGCAGCTGTTCAGCAAAAAGGAGTTCAAGCTTCAGCTTTGGTACAAGAGATGGCTTCCAGTAATTTAGAGGAAAATAAATCAAATGTACTCAAAAATGATTAAAATAAATGAAGCACTGAAGTATATCAATACAAATAACAAAAGGCTGGAGAAGAAGTTTAATCTGATACAAATTACATAAATCAGAGACTGTGATGAAGAAAAGGCTGACTTAGTATGAGGCTTCTCAAGAAGAGCTTTTAAAAAAATGGTAGAGTTAGAACATGGAGAGTGCAGAGAAATCTTGGCATTTTGTCCTGTACCAGAGAAATTGGAAGTAACAAACTATATTATTTTATGAAAGCACAAATAAGTAACTGAGCTGGTACTTCACAGTAGGCTTTGTTAACTAAATGGGCACGTGTATGCTCTAAACCTGGCCATGAGAAAGCAACCAAGAGCTGCATTTGTAAAGATGCAATCATATCATCAGAAAGAGCTGATCCTGACAAAACTGTGGCAGAAAGGAAAAATATTAAAAACTGGAGAAAGAAAAGTGTGGAAATGGTTATTCACTGTACACCAGGCAGAAGAAAAGCAAATGCTTGATATTTCTTGTGAATTTTAGTAGTTATAAAAGTACCAATTTTTAAATAAAACAGCATTAACAAGAACACATTGAAATTCATCGTGCTTCAGATTTCTGGAATATTCTGAAAATATGGTGAAAGTGACTGAATTTCCCAGAAATTGTTCCTCTTTACTATGGACAGTACTCATTTAGGCAACTGCATCCTTGCCAGGGAGAAAAAATAGCAAATGGCTTGAGAATTTATAACAAATATATTTCCAATGTTTAATCTAATTATTTGTCTATAATGGCTAGAATAATGGCAAAGGTGATGCCAGAATTGATAAACATGGATTCATATGGTTTTAGGAAAGGGAGGCAAACATTTGACAGCATTAACAGAACAATTGTGATCCACAGGGAAGCAGCGTGTAAGACATTACCACTACTGCCGGTCTTAATGCAGTGAAAGCATTCTACAGAGTAAGCTGAGATTTTATGAGTAGGGCAATGAAAGCATTTGCATTTCCTGACATAATAATAACAAACAAACAAAACCAAAAGTAGCAGAACTAAAGGATCAATTTGGTAAACAACAAATGCAGCAACAACAAAACCCAAAGGATCCCCCACCACAGAGTATGAGTAAAACCTTTAATAACCACTGGCAAAGAAAGTAAAGGGCTCAGAAATTCAAGGATATAATTAATTTGGGAGTCAAGAAAATTTGGCTTTATTTGCATAGGATATTATTTTGTACCTGATAAAACCAATGAAAGACAATTCAGCATTGCAGAATATCCTGGGCCAGTTTCAAGTCTTTCCTGGATACAAAATTCATGAAGATAAAACAGTGGCCATAGCTGTAAGCTACGTATCCACAAACAAGCTGGCTCTGCAATACCCATATTTATGGGGAAATGAGTACAGGTTAAAAAGAATTACGTTATGGAAGCTAAGGATATGTAGGAAGAGACTAAACAAAAGATAATACAAAAACTGAGAAACTTAAGCTCTCGTATGTATATGGATAGCAAGATACAAGCAGTGAAAATGCTTTAGTCCATTTTGTTTTATACACAGGTCAGACATATTTAATCAACCAGAAGAGAACTTGTAGATAGCAATTAATAAAGAGTTGAATGATTTTATCTGGGAGGAAAAGAGTGCAAGAGTCATGTGAGATAAGTTGATCCTTCCAATAGAACAAGGTAGCTTGGGGTTACCTGATTTGAAGTATATTTCACAGCTAAACAATTGAGGTTCCTGTACATAGCATAAGCAGAAAGCTATAATTTAAAGTGGAAATAGATGGTTATGATGAAACAGGGGGTAGCTCAAGAAATAAAGAGAGACTGGGATTTTGTATGTGGATCCTTAAGGAAAATGCCAATAACTATATAGAATATTGTACTCATAAGCTAGCAGAAAGTACACTAACTCAACACAGGAATTGAGAAAGGAGATTCTGATGACAGGGATGACTGCAATTAGGGATACAGAGAATAGGACAGAGGTGGCTGGAACTTACTGAAAAAACCTGGCAAAGGAACTAAGTTTCTGTGAGTAAATAATTAGACAGGGATAAGTAATAGAATAGGAAGAGGCCAATAACACATTTGGACTACAGACTGCTTTCTGTATTGAGGACTGGTATCAGAGTATAAGTAAAGAGAAAGAAATATGGTATCCTAAGTGAAAAACCAGCACTGCTAGAGTTTTTAGTAGAATCTAGAACAGAAGATGCTGCTAAAAAAAGGGATAATTAGTATGGTATATAAAATGCTTCATGTCAACTACAGGAATCAATCAGTGGAGGTTAGAAAGGATTGGGAAGAGAGACTGGATAAGGAATGAACAAAGAAACATTGGAAGGATGTATGTATGATTCCCAAATATGCAACAAAATTCTTGTGTTTGCGTACATATTTTTAAACCCCAAGCAGACTCTAAATTTTTCCTGAAGTTTATTGCAAATGCTGGAGGTGTGATGGGGAAAAATAGCTAACTAGGAACATATTTTTTGGGAGTGTAAAGAGTTGGCAGACTTTAAAAATCAGTGCAGACTACTCTGTCTAGCTGAGCACATTGTTGTAACTTAAGAAACTATAGACATAGTAAGGCCTTGCTAAGTTTAATTCTGGTGGCTGTGAAAAAAGCAGTTACTACAAAATGGAAATTAAAGTGTCAACCAACCATACCAGAAGTAGTGAATGTAGTAATAGAGATACAATAACTGTATGTGGGATATGTATAAAATAGTAGGCACAAATTACATAGAAAAAAATTGGAAATGTGGGTAGAATACATGCAGAATATGTTTTGGGGAGGAATGAGGTTTAAGGGAAGGCACAATTTGTTTTAAATTTATTATTTGTTTACCTGGCAAGTCAGACTTGGAATGAGACAATTTTCAGCGAAGACCATGGGAGAAATACTCCAGACGCATGTCTTTGAAACATGGGAGGAAACTGGAGCACCCAGAGAAAATCCACATGAATGCAGTGAGGATATGCAGACTCTGCACAGAAGACACTCCAGCCGAGAACAGAACCAGAGAAACACTTGCTGTGAGATGACAACTTTATCGCTACGCCATAGGTTCATAGGAGGGTACTAGGCTATTGGCCCTAGGGCCTATATAAGCCTAGCCAAATTGAATGAGCTATGTAATGTTCTATTGCCAATTACTGTATAGGATCACAGGATCATAGGAAGTTACAAGGGTATTGGCCCTGAGGCCCTTATAAGCCTAGCCAAGAGTTTAGCCCATGTTTAGAGAAGTCAACATCCAATGCCCCTGTCCAGCAGGGACACAGGTGGAATCCCAAGGGTGTATTTTCTGTTTCCCATCCAATTATCCAGGTTGCACTTAAAAAGGAGTAAAGAGGTACTCTGTTTGATGTGGAGAGGGAGTCTATTCCACAGACAAATCTGTCCCACCAACAAGTCCTACTGATGTCACAGACCAGGTTCAGGCCACGCGTGTGGGTTACTTGAGTGGAACTTGACTTGTGGATATGCAGCAGTCCCATCAAGGCAGAGTTCGTGATCACCTTGTATGCCAGACAGATGTCACCTCTGAGGAGTATGTATGAAACAGAGTAGAGGGATAGGGCTTTGAGCCTGTGTATGGCAGATGTTTGAGGCCCTGGATTCTCCTGGTGAGGAACCTCTGTGGTCTCTCCAGATGCTGTGTGTGCTTTGCGAAGTACATGCCGAAAGGGGCATTGTACTCAAAAATGGGCCATCAATGGTATTGAATGGACAACTCATATGTTAAGGACCTTAGGAGCACCCGAAGATGAGGTTAAACTAGTGGGAGAACTAATTGATACAGTTCTATCATATAATTTCATAATGTTTAACAAAGAGATCTTTCATCAAGATATAGGGGTGGCTATGGGCTCCCCTTGTGGAGCTAGCCTGGCGAACTTGGTGATGGCTTTTTGGGAAAAATCTTTTGTGCTAACTAATAATGAATTTAAAGGTAACATCATCTTCTATACCAGGTTCCTGGATGATATCTTCATCCTTTTTGATGGAACCGAACACCAACTGAAAAGACTAATAGCTCTTTTCAATAATAGTACAAACTTCCTGAAATTTACACATAAGTACAACAAGAACATAATTGAGTATTTGGATGTCCAATTAAGAAAGGACTATTCCAACAGTAAATATGTTTCCAGAATCTACCGGAAGGAAACTTACTCGAACACGTTCTTGCACTTCACCAGTTGCCACCCCAACCATCAGAAAAAGTCAGTGATCAAGGGTCAGTTGGTGAGAGCAGCCAGAATGACCTCTAGGGATGATGAATTCCTGGAAGAGTGCTCCACCTTGACCAATTTCTTCCTCCAAAGAGGTTACCCGTTACGGTTCATCCAGGAAATCTTGGACGAAGTTAAATTCAAAAGAGAGACAGGTATATACGTCCCTTTACTTAATTCACACTACAACACAGTTGGAAGTAGAATTGAAGTACAGCATATTACTAAGGACAAAACCAGCTTCCAATGTAGTTTCATTCTCTCTTTTAGTATGGATGCCTACACAATTAGTAATATAGTGACAAAAAATTGGGAACTACTGACCAATGATGGTCAGTTTAGACCCTTGATCCCGAGTAAACCTAAAATAACTTTCAAACGGGCAGTCAACTTAAAAGGGATCTTAGAAGCTAATAGAGTAGTGTTTACAAGTAAAGCTGGCATGCATAAGTGCAATATGTGCTCTTATTGCAAATACATAGATGAAGGCAACAAATTTTCAATAAGGGATACTACATTTAAATCTAAGGCCA
Source organism: Protopterus annectens (assembly GCF_019279795.1). Classification (NCBI taxonomy): domain Eukaryota; kingdom Metazoa; phylum Chordata; order Ceratodontiformes; family Protopteridae; genus Protopterus; species Protopterus annectens. The sequence continues at coordinate 1,864,194,808 of NC_056732.1, forward strand.
AGTTTAACTGTCAAAGTAAACAAGTTGTCTACTTGGCTAAATGTATCCATTGCTTGGCATTCTATATCGGCAAGACCGATAGGCGACTTGCCGAAAGGATTTATGAACACATCTATTGTATAAACAAAAACAAACTTGATAATGCTTTAGCCAGGCACCATAATGAGAACCAAGGACACGAGTTTTTATTCCGTGTTATAGACCAAATAAGGAAGGATGATAGAGGGGGACCAGAGTCCCTTATATTAGAAAGAAAAGAACTTATTTGGCAACTTAGAACCAATGCCAGCCAGTACCCAGGCATCAATGAGATGACCTCTATCAAGTGTATACTTAGATTAAAGAATCTTGAGAGATGAAAATCACTAATACTATTTTCTAACACACACTAGGCACACGTTTCTAGTTATACATACAAGAATATATTAAATTATTTATATCTGGTTAAGTGGTTGAGTGGTTTGGTGTTTTTGGATCTACTTGGTGTTGGCGCTAGTTCGTATTCAGTCTTTTCCAGTTTGATATCCTGGCACCTGACAGATAGCTAACCATGACTTTTTCCTTATCCAGCCTGGTGAGAGGGACATCTGTGTGTCTCACAATGGAATCACCTATGACTAATATGTTTTGGTTTTGTGGTTTGACAGGTGAGACAGTGATACATGAGCTATTAACTATTATGTGGATTGTGTTCTGCAGAGGAAGTATTATGTGTAGCATGATTGTGTTTGTGTTTGGGAGAACTGTGGTGTTTATCTATGTTTCTGGTGAGGACCTCCATATATGTAGGTATGCGTGATGTAAGTTTGGGTGGAGTAGAAGGTGAGATGTGTATGCTGACAACCTGCTAATTGTCGTTATGTACTAAATGGTGTGTGAGAGAACTTGGATTCAAGGTTCTTAATATAGTTGTAACTCTTACATTTTGAGTTTGTGTGGACTAGGAGCAGATGGCTGTCTGTGAAGATAAGGCAGTTGTTACACTGCCTCAGGATGCTCATGCTGACCAAGCTGGCTGGGGAAACTGTGGGAAACTGTCCATCCATAGTGCTAGGTAAATTTCTATGATTAGGAAAAGCAGTCACACTTGGGAATGGCTACTGGGTGAGAGGTGTGTTGGTACCTCTGAGGCTTGGCTTAGTGCTCCACCTGATAATAGAGCAGGGTCACAATAAACCTCTGGAGCAACACAAGTTAAGTGCTAAGGGAAAATTGAACAAGCAATACGTTTGTGTCTAATCCACCAATGGTGACCACTGGTGACCACTGTAATGTGGCAGTGCACGATGGTGAGCTACATGCAGACAAGTGCAAATGCAGGCCTTAAAACAAGAGATAAACACCAACTCAAACTAGCCAATAAAGATGCTGTCTCTGAGCACTACTGTAATCACCCTCGATAAGATGGGACCCAGACATTACTCTCCTCCCACAAGGGTGCAGTAGGGTCTTCACCTTCAAGGATGGCTTGAATTTGATGCTCGGCAGTTACAAAACAAACCCAGAAACAGTAAACATGAAACTGGGCTATGCTACAGCTAAACTATTACAGTATACAGTAAAATGTGACAAAAAAACTGTTCAGACAATTCAGGCAGACAGTAGAATGCAAATACAAATTATACATGGAATATAAGAGCAAAGGCAGGCATTTATAGTTAGTTAGAAGCAAAGGATGCCTCAGGTCATTCAGTATCTCAGTGAAGAGTTGGTTTTAGTGCTCAAGTGATACCAAACATTCTAGACTTAGCAAGTTTGAATCTAGCCTATACTATAAAATGCAGAAGTACTAGAAACTCAAAGTGCATAGAATCACAGTCACAACAGCAAAAAAAAAAAAAAAAAAAAAAAATTAAAGCGGCAACTCACCAGCAATTCCCAGCTTACAATGGTGTAGGCCACACTCTCCTATCATGACAGACTACAACACAGACTTTACTAATGTAAAACAACTGGTTTTAGAGCCCATGTGCTTAATCCAGAACTATGACTCTTCAAAGGAGAGACGCAATAGGCCTTCAAACAGCAATTTCCAGATTAAAAGGGTGTAGGTTATCCTCTCCTGCAACAAGAGTTTAGACCATGAATCCTCCCAATATAAAGCAACTGGTCTGTAGCCCAAGTGCTTAAACCAGAATAAAGACACTTAGAATAACAGGCACGATAGGCCTTCACCAGCAATTCCCAGCTCAAAAGGGTGTAGGCCAACCTCTCCCACCCCAAGAGTCTAGACCACAACCCTCTCAATATAAAATAACTGGTTTGGAGTCTAAGTGCTAAGACACTTTCAGAATAACATGCACAATGAGCCTTCAACCAGCAATTCCCAGTTTAGAAGAGTGTAGGATATCCTCTCCTGTCACAAGAGTTTAGACCACAATTCCTCCCAACGTGAAATGACTGGCTTGGAACCCAAGTGCTTAAACCGGAATAAAGACCTTTAGAACAACAGGCACAGTAAGCCTTAACCCAGCAATTCCCACTTCAGAAGAGCAGAGGCCACCCTCTCCTCCTACAAGAGTGTAGACTACAAACCATCATAGTGTACAATATCTGGCCTGAAGCCCAAGCCCTTAAATCAAAACTGAAAGACTTAAGAGTATCCATTAAAATTTAATCAGGCAACAAACAGGCAGTAATAAATGCAGCAGAATAAATGCAATTGAGCACTTTAAAAACAAGCAACAAAAGCAAAAATAAAGTAATAAAGTAGGAAGTGACACAAACACACTAAAAGTAGATGAAAAGGTTTTTTAAGTAGAAAAGGGGGAACAAGATAATTCAAGGTTAAGAAAATAAGGGGGTAGGCCTTCCCAGGAGATCTCATTGTACACAATAAAATGAAGTGATGTGATGGGACTGTGAGGAGTGTACAATATCAGATTTATAGTAGAGATGGGCAACTCAAAAGCCACCAAGTTTTAAGAACACAACAGCTGGGTGGGTTGGTGAGAAAAATATAAAATGGAGGCAGAATCAGAACAGAAAAAGGAAGGGTAGTAACAAGCAGATGGGATTACTTTACAAGTCCAAGCAGTGAAAAATTAAACCAATAAATAAATGCAGCATAGGAATGTAAAATATCACTGAAACAGAGCAAGATCAAAAAAGCAGGGTATGGTAGAAGAACTTGAAGTTATAGCAGAGATGAATGGAAGACTGGGGGGGTGAAGATTAAGATGGGGAAAGTGATGACCTAAGAGGCAAAAGATGAAACACTTATTGGTTTTAATGTACCCAGGCCAGGCAGACAGGTGTTGGAGAGGTTGTGTTGCTAGGGAGAGGCACATGGGATTATATTTTGTTGAAATTGTGATGAGCAGAATACAAGATGAAAGTAAGAGTTGCTAAGGAAACTTGCCCCATTGATAGGAAATATGTTAAAAAATAGTTCCTTTTAAGATACAGCAGACTGATTTACTTCATCCAATAGAAATTTCTGTCAATTTCCACTAAATAAAATGTGACAACACTGCATCCCCTTCGTATATACTCCTTTGTTGATCATCTGAATGCTTAACCGGAAAGAAAGCAGTAAAATTAAAGCTACACTTCTGCTGAACATCAATTGTTGTACGGTTAGGAAGGGAATTAACATGCTTGTCTTTACACTTGTGAGCAAACAGTTTAGCAGTGGTGGTGGTTGCCATTAGCTCAAATACCTTTTTGTTTTTAACAATCAAGGTAATTAAAATGGCAGTTTTAGTTTATTCATTTAATCATGTCATCGTACGGTCAAGTGTCCCTTTTTGGGTATGAACCAAAAGCACCACCTGGTAAACAACCTGCTCATGATGGCATGATGGGCAAACAAAGGTGGAAGGAATCATGCTCTGTTCCCCTGTACCCTGGCCTCAAAGCAGCAGCTTAACAGTTACAGCCTTAGTTTCCCCAACACGTTTTCCGAAACTCTTGGGGTTCTGTACCCAGATGTTCTTCGATTTATTATTGCTGTGTACTGTACGCAATTAGTTATCATGGTTAAGAACAGATTAGAGAGATATTCAAGCTCTGTATTGTTCACCCTAGCATTTTATAAAGGTGTTCACAAAGTACAGTAGCTCAGAGTAGCTAGGACAGTACCAGAAAAATATACCATTTGTTGTAAAATGGGTGGTGATTAAAGTGGTTACTGAAAGTGGAAAATATTTTCTACTGGGCAATAGGGCTTTTACATACACCCATTACGGAGCCAGTCTAAGGCAGTATTCTTGGAAGTTGATTGGGTCAGAAACCAGTTGAGAAAAAGGATTAAACTGCTCAGTATCACCAAACATCTGCAGGCAAGCAGGTGAAAAATCACAAAGTACAAAAGTTTAGTGTGCTATGAGAAGAGGTAAAATGCAGTAATCCAATTCATGAGAAGTGCAAGAGGACTATTAATGGTATTAACATTGTCTATAGAAAACCAACTGACTGTAAGCAAGCAAGTCAGGCTCATTTTAAGAGCCTGCAACTAGACTAGCTGGAATATGCCCAACTACCAGTAATGATGTCTCCAGCTCGTGTAACTGGCCTTAGACAAAGTACAGTCTGTGTGTGGATACATGCACACACACATCCAACTACCAGTAACAATGTCTCCAGCTTGTGTAATTGGTCTTAGACAAAGTACAGTCTGTGTGTGTATACATGCACACATATGTCCAACTACTGGTAACAATGTCTCCAGCTTGTGTAACTGGCCTTAGACAAATTACAGTGTGTGTGTGTGTGTGTGTGTGTGTGTGTGTGTGTGAATACATGCACACACACATCCAACAATGTCTCCAGCTCATGTAACTGGCCTTAGACAAAGTACAATCTGTGTGTGGATACATGCACACACACGTCCAACTACCAGTAACAATGTCTCCAGCTCATGTAACTGGCCTTAGACAAAGTACAGTCTGTGTGTGGATACATGCACACACACGTCCAACTACCAGTAACAATGTCTCCAGCTCATGTAACTGGCCTTAGACAAAGTACAGTCTGTGTGTGGATACATGCACACACACGTCCAACTACCAGTAACAATGTCTCCAGCTCATGTAACTGGCCTTAGACAAAGTACAGTCTGTGTGTGGATACATGCACACACATGTCCAACTACCAGTAACAATGTCTCCAGCTCATGTAACTGGCCTTAGACAAAGTACAGTCTGTGTGTGGATACATGCACACACACGTTCAAAACAGCTAACATATGGATGGACTGCAACATGGTTTTCTTGAATCCAGTACAGAGAGTGTACTTGTTCATTTACGCATGTATGCTTAGTCAGTCTCTGCCCTTTGGTAACCAGGTAAGTTTGACTGAGCCAATGGCCCATTTTCAGAGGCGGCCCAGGGAGAAATGCTCTGCAACAGATTCAAAAACATTTTAACTATAGTTGATGAGTAATTATATACAAGGGGAGAAAAGCCCAGCAACATATTAAATATTTCATAACCAGCTGAGGGGAACACCTCCTCAAAGGACACAAACACATTTTACAACAGGTAACGAGTATTGTATACCAGGGAGAAAACCCCCACAGCAGACGAATAACAGAGTGAGATACATTTAGAGTATTACTAGGATTAACTATAATCAACAATACAATATGAAGTATAAATAGCAAGACAGCAAGACACTTTGCAGAAGTAGATGTCAAGTAAACTAATACAAAAAAATGAAGCATTGACTATATTTTTAATAATAAATGGAAGTGAGAAGGTATTCCACTGCCAAAATAGACTGAATAGTAGAATGAGAGGAGCCGGAGCAATGACCAGGAGGGAACATTAAGGACAGAGAGAGAGAAGGAGGGAGATTATTAGAGAGATGAGCATATTACAGGAAGACATTAGGGAGGAAAATAAATAGTAAAAAGTCTTGGCTGAAGAGGTAGAACAGCAAACATTCGTAGCTATCATTAAAGTGAGAGATTCTTTGGGTGTTATGCCATTACTACCTGGAAAATATGGAGTTTTTAGGCATATTTAGTGAGCCGTGTATCTGTCTTGAGGGTTGTGTAGGGACAAGTACACGTGTCAGATATTTTGTTAGACTTGTCACGACATTGGAAAGGTTGCTAGTATGTTCAATGGATAACGCGATAGAGTTCCATGAGTGGGCTATAATTAGCTGGAATAGACAGAGAAAGAGTTTCCTGTTGACAAATGTGGTTTGTAGATAGTGAGAAGCATTTTGTTTTCAGATCAAAATGGTCTAGAAAGGATGTAGATATGTAATAAGTCTAATAGGGCTTTGCTTTTTTCTGGTTCATCAATTTATGGACTAGGAATTGTTGGGTGTGAGTGAGGGTAATTCAAGCCAATCAAGCTGTGTTAGTGCTGAACAGTAATGAGTTCTGTTTGGGGAGTTAGTGGCAAATGTTGCTATTTTGTTGTAGCACAAAGTAGTTTAATTTATTTTGGATGGAAGACTGAAGGTTAAGGAGGAGCCATTTATCAAGTCTAGAGGTCAGGATTTTCCTGGATGAGTTAGCAAAGTAGTTTTATGGTTCCATAGAGTGTCCCTAATTTTTGGTGATTTTTTTTTTTTTTTTTGATAACCTGTTGCACATGTAAGTCAAATTTCAGGTTATCATCAATTGTCATGTCTATTAACTTTGTATGGGAGATGACTTCTATAGGGGTGTTATCAGAGGCTGTAATTGAGAAATATTGTTTGAGGTGTTCAAGGGGCTTTTGGAAGGAATAGCAGTAGCTTCTTAACATTAGGATTGTGACTCTTAAAAACATACACCAGCTAGCACTTCCTTTATGTGCTTCCTTAGTACCTTGGGTTGGGAATTGCTGGTCTTACAGCCTGGGACAGTATTGCCACTAGGGGAAGGGGACACAGACCATTATAAATTAATCCACTGATTCTCGTAATGTAAAGATCATGGAAGCTTAACTACAAGGTTAATGGCTTTCAAATGTATTACGACTGGCTTTGATGTCCTGTGCTTAACTTGTACACTGGTGGATTACTCACCAAGGTCAAAAGTACAACATAAACATTTATCGATAGCTTGTACTTTGGTAGTCAGTTATCATGGAGAAGGTCCTGTTGTGTAAATTCTAACTGTACTGTTGCAGTATTCGATCACCTGCCAAGTATAGGCCAACATCTGGCCTGTGTAACAAAGCCTTTAGTATTTACAGCTGTTGTACATCACATGTAAATGTCCCGTGGAAGGAATACAGCATAAAGAGAAAGTACAGATGCACACACAGAACTGAAAAAGTCCCAGGAGGAACAGAACATGCTTAGGGACAAGGAAGAACGTGTATATCCAGAAGGAGAAAAGGTAGAAGAACCTGTCAACCAGAAGGGCAAGAAAGGAGAGCAGAGGGAGAGAATACTGCAACAGTGAAGAGAAAGACATCTAGTGTTAGGGTAAGCGTTTACACACCCGTACTATGTCCTTCCATATCACTGCTGCAGTATTTCTAACAGAAGGGGGAGTACAAAAGCTCAAGAGAAAGCCTGGGAGAAGGATGGCACTGAAAATCCCTCCAGAAACCCATGCAGGATAGCCTTGGCAAAGCCAGCTCTAACCCTGGAAAAGACATCCAACTTGTAATGCTTAGTGAAGGTATGAACAGAAGACCACGTAGCAGCCTCAGAGATGGAACTGACATCCAGCCCCTTGAAATGCACCAGAGGAAGCAATAGCCCTAGTAGAATGAGCCTTGACAAAAGATGAAAGTCATCTACCCATGAAAATAATTACAAAACGAAATGTTCTTAGAAATCCAGGAAGAGATTGAGTTTGGCTTTTTCTAAGCAAACAAAGACCTTGGATGACAGGAAACAAAATTCTACTTAGATTTGCTAATATACTTAGTTTTACCCAAATAGCTGAGCTGTCTATGCAAATCCAAGGTTTGACAAACATTCTCACTGGCAGACAATGGAGAAGAAAAAAGGAAGCAAGATGAATGCACTGATTAAGCGAGAACTCATTGACCACCTTAGGCATAAAAGAGGGACTGATACAAAGAGACACCCTGTCTCTGTGAAAAACTAAAAAAAAAAGCAGGAACAGCCATGAGAACCTGAAGCCTTGCACTCTCTTAGCTGAAGTGTGAGCTAGAAGAAGTGCAGTCTTCCAAACACAGTGTTGTAGGAAAGTTGAAGTAGCGGGCTCAAAAGGAGCCAGAGTCATTTTTTTTCAACACAAATTGAAGTCCCAAGAAGGTGGAATTTGCTTGCTGTGAGGCCTGATATGAAAGATGCCTTTAAGAAATTGCTTGATCTCAAATCTAGAAGCCAGATTAGGAGCCAAGGGCAGACAAATGGAGATTGCTGACAGGTGAGCTTTAACTGATATGATAACCCAGCATGGAGCAGATCACACAAATGAGAGAACCATAGGAACCTGCACAGATAAGTGTATCCTGGTTTTGAGAAAGGCACCAGACATAAAATCTTTTCCATTTGAAAAACATGATTTCCTGGTAGTGGGTTTCCAGGTTTCCTGTAGGACTTTAAGCATGTACTCAGAAAAGAGATGCTTAAAAGGAAGATCAAAACCCTATCACCCAAAGCATCAGTTAAACAATGGAAAAATGTGGATGGATAAGAAACCCCTTGCATTGTGTGAGAAGGTCCATCTTGTAAGGTAACTTGTGGTGATTGCAGGGCCGGTGTTAGCATTTTTGGGGGCCCCCAGCAAAATGTCAAGTTGGGGGCCCCCTAGGCACGTCCAGTCTAAGTATTACCCTGTCACTGCCACTACTCCTAAGTAACCTTTTAGTTCAGGCTACAAACATTTAGGAGTACTACATACAGACTGAGCTATAGCTACAATGCTGTTATATTACAACAGGCTGGTATACCATACTATGCTGGCCCATCTCAGCAGAATGTTTCTAGTTACTGGCATTTCGTTGGAACAGTGATATATTACAATATATCTATATCCATGGCTGGACTAAGGTCAAATGGTGCCCTAGGTCTACTATGTCAGCCCCAACACACACACACACACACACACACACACACACACACACACACACATATATATACACGCACACACACACACACACACGCACACACACACACACACACACACACACACACACACACACACACACACACACACACACACACACACACACACACACATACACCCTGCAGTCCTCCCCTCTGCTTCCCCCATCTTGGGATCCCAATACTATGCACATTCCTTTTTTTTCCGTTTTGCACATTTTGCCTTAAGCTTTCAGTTTTTCAACAAGTCATAACTTTCAATATGCTCTGAAATGTTTTTTGAAGTTATTTTTTTTCTTTTTATACCTTTTCATCCAATGATGGCTTAAACAGAAATTATGACTAAGGAAAGAAATTCACTGCGTTGCTGTATAGCTTTAGTTTTCTTTGCAACCTTTCGACACACCATCCATGACCAAAACTTCACAGTAATAAACAGTTAGGAAATAACTCAAATAAGCCATAGCCCAAGAAGCTGTAGGGTTATAGATGCTCTGGGATGCATTTTAGAGCATTTCCCCAACTTTTTAATCCAATGGTGGCCTAAATAAAAATCACGGGTAAGAAAATAATTTCAGTCTTAATTTCTTTTCAGGGAAGACATAAGTTGTGCCCAAACCTTAATGTTCAAAGCTGACAAAATAGTAGCTCACAATAAACTAAGACAGTTGTTTTGAGGATACACAGATCCTATCTTGGAATACTGCATATCCCCTAACCCCCCAAAAAAGACAGCTACTGCCTATGTACCCCCCTCCGGTGTTAGACTGGGATGAACACAGAGGTTCAAATTGCCACAGTCATGTATTTCAAGTGTCTACTGACACATATAACATGCCTCGTCAGTCCTCACTATATGGCATTATTGGGTGTGTGCACAGATGCCTGAACTATAATAATACTAGTTTTGTACTTATTTCAGCAAATAGAAATACATTGTGTAACACTGGCACTGCCAGACAGTACAGTTGTCTACACTTACCATAAATGTAGATGTTGGAGTGTATTCACTGTTGCAGTCATTGCATTTGGGTAATCTGCTGGCAGGTTGCCCTCAGTCGGCCTGACTAGCAAAGTCTTGGGTCCTACTTCGGTTGCTGTCTCTTCATCCATGACATCAGGTCATCAGGGGTATTAAACATGCAGCCGATGCCATTTTATTTAGTTTTTCTTGCCCCAAATGTCAGGTGCCCCTCAAATGGGGAGAGAAAAAAATATATATATACATACATACATATATATATATATATATATATATATATATATATTATGTATAAATAAACAGTAAAAATATATAAATGCACTTTTAGAAACATAAACTTTCCCTTCATCTAAAAGCAAATCCATTACAAGGCTTTTTGTGTAAAGTGAAGGAAAGAAAAGATATAGAAAGGGGGATGGTGGGTGGGTAACCCGGACTGCAACAGTGAATACACTCGAACATCTACATTTATGATGTGTACACAACTGTACTATGTTATTTGTGTTTCACTGTTGCAGTCTTTACATTTGGGTAGAATCCCAAAGCTATGGATGGGAGGATGGAGCTAAATAGCATTAAGAGCGGCTATAAGGCCCTGCAGAACTGCAGTGGCAAAGCCTGCCCTGGATTTGGAGAAGAGAGGCAAATGATAATGCTTTGTAAAAGTATGAACAAAGCTCCAAGTAGCAGCTTCTAGAATATCTTTGGTTGGGACCCCTCTGAGAAAAGCTGCTGAAGTAGAGGCAGCCCTGGTGGAGTGTGATCTGATCCCCTTGGGCACAGGTTTACCATGGTGCAAGTAGCAGAAATGAATGCAGTAGCTTATCCACTTAGAAATAGTCTGCTTTGATATAGCCTTCCCCTCTGACCCTGCAGAAAATGCTACCAGCAGTTGCTCAGACTTTCTTAGAGATCTGGTCCTGTTTAAGTAGAATCTTAGTTGTCTGTGTACATCCAATGAATGCAGATTCCGCTCCCCCTTGTTCTGCAGATTTGGGTAAAATGTTGGCAGATGAATGGTCTGGTTAAGAGCCATGCTGGATACCACCTTAGGCATAAAAGAAGGAATGGTCCTGAGGGACACCCTGTCCGGGTAAAATATAATGAAAGGCTCCACTGCCATGAGAGCCTGTAGTTCTGAAACCCTGTGGCTGCCAAAAGAAAGGCTGCTTTCAAAGATAGAAATTTTATATTCGCAGTACCTGCTGGTTCAAAAGGAGGCAGGGTGAGTTTTTTCAGCACAAAATTGAGGTCCCATGCAGGAGTTGGCGATCTTCTGGGAGGCCTTAAATATATGGCCCCTCTAAGATACTGTTTAAGCAGAGGGTGAGAAAAGAGAGGAGGCGCTGTGTTCAAATATGCTGAGATGGCAGAGGCATGGATTTTTATTGAAGAAAAAGATAGGCCCTTGTCAAGCATCTCAGTCAAATATTTTAATATCTGAGAAATATTGGGCTGCGCTGTGTCTGTTCCTTGTGCTTGGTTCCAAGCACAGAATCTCTTCCATTTATCAGCATAAGATTTTCTAGTACTAGGCCTTCTGGCTTCCAAAATGACATCCATCACAGATTTACTGAGAGGTGTTATTTGAGTAAATTAGTTGATCAGCCATGCCACAAGATTCAGAGTTTGGAGCTGTGTGCAGAATTTGATAGTTCTGCTGAGACAGTAGATGAGGTATGCGAGGCAAGTACCATGGAGGAAGCTGAGACATACTCCTTAGTAGTAGGTACAAGTGCTGGCGAGGCCAGTCCGGAGCAAGTAGGATCATATTTGGTTTTTCCCGTTTGACTTTTATTAAGACCTTGGCGAGTAGAGGCAGAGGGGGAAGGCATAGACTGATAGTTTTTTCCAGCTGAAGGATAGGGCATCCAATTTCCATGCTTTTTTGTGATGGGTTCTTGTTCAGAATTTGTCCAACTGATAATTTTGGGGAGAGGCAAACAGATCTATGTCTGGGCTCCCGCATTTCTATGTTAACATGCTGAAGATTTGTGGGTCCAGTTTCCATTTGTGCGGGTCCATAATGTTTCTGCTTAGGTTGTCTGCCAGAGTATTTTGCTTTCCTGGCAGGAATTGATCTTGAAGATGTATTTGATAAGTCAAGGCTGTGTTCCACAAGGCCACGGCTAGTCTGCAAAGGGGGTAGGAATGGTTTTCCCCTGGTTTGTTTATGTACCACATAACTTTGGTGTTGTTTGTCTTTATCAGTAGTTGTCTTGGATGAAGTAAATCCTTGAAAGCTGTCAGAGCATTCTGAACAGCTAGCATCTCTTTCTGGTTGATATGTAGATGCATTTGGTTTGGGCTCCATTTGCCCTGGATACATCTCCCTGCCAGGTGGGCCCCCCAAGCATAGTCTGATGCATCTGTAGTTAGGGTTTGGGGGGCAGGGGGTAGAGTGAATGACAGTCCCTTGTTTTGGTGACATGTCTCTGCCCACCAATGAAACTCCTGTTGTAGGTAGGGAATGAGAGGAATAATTGTTTCCAGACTGTGACGATGTTGACTCCATAAACTTTTAGGTACCATTGAGGTTTCCTCATATGCAGTCTCGCATATGGAATTAGTAGAATGCAGGATGCCATGAAGCCCAAAGCCTGTAGAATTTGTCTTGCAGATAACTGGGTTTTTGTTTCCATTTGTTTGAAGTATGTTGTCAGTTGCCTTTGTTTGTCTGGCATGAGATGAGCCATCTGGGCAGTTGTATTCAAGCTTGCACCCAGGAATGTAATTATTTGAGAGGGTACCAGTTGTGACTTATTTTCATTTATTGTGTACCCTAGGCCTGCTAGAAGCCTTTTTACAAATGCCAGATGTTGAAGAAGAGTGTCCTTTGTCCTCTGCTTGAATGAGACAGTCATCCAGATAAGGATAAATATGAATGCTTCTTTGTCTGCAGAATGCACTTACTGGTGCCAGGCACTTTGTAAAAGACCTTGGGCACAGTAGATAAGCCAAAGGGCAGTGCAGAGAATTGGTAATGCAAAAAACCTGCTTTGAAGCGGAGGTATCGTCTGCATGATGCCCTTATTGGGATATGCAGGTATGCCTCTTTTAAGTCTAGAGTTACTAACCAAGCGTTCCTGCCCAGCATAGGCAGTAGCTGTTGTAAAGTCAGCATTTTGAATTTTGGAATGTCCAGGAACGTATTCAAAATCGATAAGTCAAGTATTGGACGCCATGAATTGTCTTTTCTGGGTACCAGGAAAAGTGTTGAATAAAAACCTTGTCCTTTTTCCTTTTCTGGTACTGGTTGAATAGCCCCCATATCCATGAGGGACATGACTTGTTTCTGGGACTCTGCCCACTGATTTTGTGGCAGATCTGGCCATCTGTTTGGAATTGGCAAGGTATGGAAATTAAATCTGTACCCCTGGGATACTATGTTCAATACCCACTTGTCCTGGGTAAACTGCCAATTTTGAGCATGAAGTGCTAGTTTTCCCCCCAAGGGGGCTGCCAAAAGATAAGTGCTTGGTGATGGTAGAGGAAAGTCATTGAGACTGCTTACTGTAAGGTTGTGCTTTATTTCCTCCAGATTTGGAGGTAGAGGCACCCCATTGCTTTGACCTGTAAGAACCCTGTGATTGGTATCTGGAGCTTTTTGAGTGCCTGGATTTGCCTTGAGTGGCTCTGTTGGACACAGGAAAGGACCAATTTTTAGTAGGCCAGTGTCTATTGAACCTGGGTGGCTGCACTTGTAAGAAATCTTTTACAGTTTGCATAGATTTAGCTTTGTCTTCCATTTTCTTTATAACCTTCTGCCTTATTACCAAACAGAGCAATATACTGCAAAGGAGCATCCAACAATTTAGCTTTAACATGATCAGGCAGATTTTGCTCCTTGAGCCAGGCATGCCTTCTAATCACAGATCCAGTAATGACGACCCTACAAGAGGCCTCCAAGGAATCAAAACCACATTGCAAAGTATGCTTTCCAACCTGTTCTGCTGAATGCAATAATTCTTGTAACTCTTTATTTTCCACACAATCAGAAATCAACATGATTTTCTGTTTCAGTAAACCCATAACATGCTGTTGATATTTAAGCATATGAAACTGACAGTTTAAGGCCCTGATTGCCAAGGTTGCAGACATATAAATCTTCTTTGTCCACCTATCCAGCGCACTGGAATCTCTATCAGAGGGGGAAGGATTTTTGGCTGTAGAGGCCTTTACACCCTTGGGACCCTGAGAAATAGTTTCAGGATCAGCAGCAGGATTTTTGAATAAAAATTTGTGGGAGTCAGGAACCCTGTAATATCTGTCTGGCTTACTAGGAGCTGGAGGCAGGGAATCAGGAGCCATGCTTGATTCCGAAAAAACATCATCAACAATGTCTAATACAGGAGGTGTAGCCAAAGGCCTATGCTGAGGAAGGAGAAGCAAATCCCTAAGCCTCTTTTTTTGATTCAGAGAAGTCCTGACTCTCCCAATGAAAATGTTCCCTTAAAGCATGCAAGGTTTCTCCAAAAGAATAATCCTCAGGAGGAGAGGCAGATAGGATGGATTCTTCTGCATCAGAAACCTCATAGGGTGGAACAGAAAAATTCCTGATCAGAAGAGGAATCAATGGAAACCTGATCTGAAGATTCATAATTAGTGCCTTGCCTAGGCCTCTTAGTAGGGGGGGGGGGGTTGGGAACCCCTGATCAAGGTAATTAAATCCTCAGCCATTTTGATCATCTGTTTTTTTAGGCATAGGGGCCTGACCACATGGCTCATGCACTGTTTTTTTAGACATAGAAGATGTTTTTGTTGCTGGCATTGATTTAATATAAAAAAGCAGTGGCCTGAAACCACCCTCAGAAGCTGGTACCTGCTCAGTGACTCCAGACCCATCCAAGGGAGAGACATCCGCAGGTTCAATACTCTGAGAATCTCGCAGCATACCGGACTCTGAATGGGTCTCGGTAGAGGCCTGTGACTCAAAAGTAGCGGGTATCAGGGGCTGCGAAAGTGCCTCACTGAGTTCCGGCGAAGCGGCGACTGGCTTAGGAGAAGCTTCGTCATCGGTTTTGGACCTCAACAGTTTGTCTCTGTCTTTTTCTTTGCATTTTTTGTGAACTACAGTAGTCGGATTGCTAACTGATGACATTTCAGGATAATTAAATCTTGTACCACAATATTTAGAAGCAAAAATGTACCGACACATAATAGTGCGTTGGTTAAATCTAGCACAAAACCGACAGCAAGGCACGTTGTGATCTGGGCCTAGGCAAGGAATACAGTACAAATGGAAATCCTTATGAGGTATTTGCTTCCCACAAGTAATGCAATTATTAACTTTTACTGACATCGCTAAGGAGCAAGAAAAAGTTTCCCAAATGGGGTACTTAGCTTTAGTTTGAAGACTTCGGTTCTTTTGAAACTCGAATATGAAAATTTCAGGAGTTGGCCGACCGGCATTTGCGAACTGCTTCAGGCATCGCGCGGCAAGAAAGACTGAATAAAATGGCGTCAGCTGCATGTTTAATACCCCTGACGACCTGACGTCATGGATGAAGAGACAGCAATTGACGCAGGACCCAAGACTTTGTTATTCAGGCCGACTGAGGGAAACCTGCCAGCAGATTACCCCAAATGTAATGACTGCAACAGTGAAACATGAAGAACATCAGACCAGTGACTGTTGTTTAGCAGTCATCAAACAGCAACAGGGGTAAGTCACTTTTATTTACCTCATTGAGGAGTAATGCATACCTGCCACTTTCTCTGATTTCACAGACCTTTGATTTTGCTTGTAATTTTGCTTTGTCCTTCATAAAAAGTTTGATTTACTTCTAAATTATTCGGTGGCAGACAGTCAAGAAATGCAGACATCAGAGTTTTATACTTCTTATTGTCCAAAAATGCATGTTGATGCAAAATATGTTATTCTACTAACTTAAGTGAGTTGATGCAAAAGTTGTTATTCTACTAACTTAAGCAAATTAGAGAAATATTTAATATATGTTTCTGATTTTGAGCCTTTATTTGCTATTATTTTTGGCTCTACCCAGAATTATTAAGCAAAGAAGTTGAGAGTTATACTCTCAGGTTCTGCCAGCATTTATAAATTTCCCATAAAAGAAAACTATTTCTGAAGAGCAGAAGCATCAGCTCTTCTTGTAATCCAAAGTTTGC
This sequence comes from Protopterus annectens, assembly GCF_019279795.1. Lineage (NCBI taxonomy): Eukaryota > Metazoa > Chordata > Ceratodontiformes > Protopteridae > Protopterus > Protopterus annectens. Next base: position 1,864,210,893 of record NC_056732.1, read on the forward strand.
ACTGAGATCAGTCACTCTGGGCTGTGGATCTCTCTACTGCTTACCTTGCTCATATTCATTATCAGCATATGTTCATAAGTGTTTACTAGGCTAATGACCACAAGGGCCTTTTCAAGCCTAACCATGCATCCCACATCGCTGACAAGTACTGATACCCTTGATAAGTGTAAGCAGGGGCCTGCGAGATGAACCACTTACAGGTTGCCTGTGTCCATTAATTCTGGTGTTGCTTGTGTTGTAGACATGCAGGAGGTCCATTAGAGTGGGGTCTGACAATGCCCTGTATGCTAGGCATAGATCTCCCCTCAAAAGCCTGTAGGATTTCCATAACAGGGTCATAGCACAGTCCTGCTCAGGTTAAAGAGCTAATCAGAAAATGAATACATTTTTTCTCCTTCTATTTCCCAACCAGAAGCAGCTTTTGTGGTCCTTCACACAGTCATAGGTTCATAGGTTTATACTAGGCTATCTGCCCGAGGGCATTTACAAGCCTAGCCCATAGTTTTGTGGCTTAGGCCACCCCTTTAGTTTGGAGAAACTATGCCCATTATTTTGCAGTGCCTCTGTCGAGCAGAGACACTGAGGTAATCCCTGGGGTATATCTGCGATCTCCCATCCATTGGTCAAGATTCCTCTTGAACAAAGCCAGCGAGGTGCTCTGCCTCACATATACTGGGATTTTGTTCCACAGCATAGGGAGTCTTTGGGTGATGAATCTATCCCTCCAGCACGTCCTATTAATAGCTGTGTCTAGGTTTAGGTCTCCTGCCCTTGTGGCTCTAAGAGATTTCGATTTTTGAGGTGAAGCATGTTCATCAAATCTGGGTTTGACATGGCCTTGTATGTCAGGCACAGGTCACCTCTGAGCAGGCGTGGCGACTGAATAGAGCTGGAGTTCTTTCAGCCGGGCAGCATAAGACATATCTTTGAGACCTTTTATCCTTTTGGTGAGGAACTTTTGGGGCCTCTCCAGCTGCTGCAAGTGTCGGGTCAGATACATTCCGAATGGGGCATTGTACTCAATCATTGGTCTGATGAGTGATGAGTACAGGGAGACTATGACCTCCCTTGATCTAGATGTGAATCCCTTCATGATCAGGTGGGCAATGTAGAAGGTCTTCCTAACTATTTTAGCAACATGAGTGTCGAATGAAAGGTTACTGTCAACCTGGGTCCCCAGGTCCCTGATAACTTCTTCTGTGCTCAGTGGATTGCCTCTTATATGGTAGCTAGGGGTAACCTTGATTTTCCCGAAGGGTATGACTATGCATTTTTTGGCATTTAACTTTAGGCCATGGCTCTGGCACCAGTTATCCGTTTCTGTGAGGCCCTTCTGAAGGATATCTGTGTCAGATGTGTTTTCGACTATGGTGCCCAGTTTGCAGTCATCTGCAAACTTGGTCAGCCATAACCCTCCTGTGTTTGCTTGTACTTCGGAGAAGTAGATGCCGAACAAGAGTGGGCCCAGGACTGAGCCCTGTGGGACACCACTTGTGACAGGCATTGAGTCTGACATGGCGCCAGCAACTCTGACCCTGTGGGTTCTGTCACTCAGCCAGTTTGCAACCCATCTTGTGACGTATGGGTTTACCTTTAGGCTGATGAGTTTTTCAATGATACCCGAGTGGGGTATTGTATCGAAGGCCTTTGCTAGGTCCAGGTAGGCTGTATGGACTGCCTTACCCTCATCAATGGCCTTGGTGACCATTTCAAAGAAGTCAACCAAGTTTAGAAGGCATGATCTGCCTTTGACAAAGCCAAACTGGGTTTGATCCAGAGTCTGCAAATTCCCTATCTCTTTATTTATGAGATCCATTATGATCCTTTCCATGGCTTTGCAGATAAGGCTTGTCAAGCTAATGGGACGGTAATTTCCAGGGTCGGTGGAGGCACCGCCTTTGTGAAGTGGGACCACAGACGCTGTGCGCCACTCCCTGGGTATGTATCCAGAGGTGAGACTGAGATTAAACAGCTGTCCTAACTGTGGGTTTAATTCCTCGTTGAGTTCATGGAGTACACATCCGGGGACACCATCAGGTCCCATGGATGCAGTGTTTTTTGCCTTGGAGAGAGCAGTTTTCACCTGGGCATTAGAGATGTTTGGGGGGCTACTATCATTTGGTATAGATATATCTCCTTTTGGGGGGGGGTGAAGTTTGCACTGAACCTGTCAGCCAGTATGTTGGCAATGTCTGTAGGATCAGTAATCTTCACATCGTTTTGAACTAATTCTGAGCATATCTGGGAGCTTCCTCCCAGGTTTCTAACATAGCTAAAGAAGGCCTTATGATTGTCTTTTGAGTCCTTAGCTATTTTTTTCTCAAAATTTGCTTTGGATGATTTTATGAGAGCTCTTAGCTTTTTACTTATAATGATCAAAGGTGTCTTACCTCTTAAGGATTTAGCTCTATCTTGTAGTAGCTTCCTCCTTTTGTTGTAGAGTTTGTTTATGGCTGGGGTCCACCAGACTGGACGCCTGCCTTTGGTACAAAGAGTCTTTGTTTTGTTTGGGATTGCCTGATCCATGCAGTCCTGCAGGTGCTGGTAGAAGGCATTTGTAAGTGATTCAGCGGCTTGCGTAGTGTTTACTGCAGGCTCGGGGGCCTTAAAGGAGACCATACTAGTCTTTAGAAGTGTGAAGTCAGCTTTTGAGAAGTTCTTTACTGTGTTTTTTTTTGTTTCAGGTGGGGGTGGGATGAGGACCTCCAGCAAGATTAGCTTGTGATCTGATCTCACCAGTGAGGGGTATACTTCAGGTGTTGAACATTGTGCTCCCATGTTCGTGATGATGAGATCAAGTATGTTGTCTCCTCTTGTGGGGATGGTGACTAGTTGTTCCATGGCATTTGAGTTTATGAATTCCAGGAACTTTTGGGCCAGAGTGTTTGGGCTTGAGTAGTGTTCCCAGTCTATATTTGGGTAATTGAAGTCACCTAGTATAATGGTGTTCGGAGATACATTTATCCTCCAGTGTTTTCAGGAAAGCCATGTGAGGTTCCTGGGTTTGCGAGGGTGGCCTGTAACATGCTACAAATTGCAGAGCAGTCTTGCCTATGGTTAATTGCACCTGGATGGTCTCCGATGCATCGTGCATTGCCACCAATCTTGAGGTGTGGGTGTCCTTGATGAATATGGACCTCCTTTCTTGGTATTGTCCGAATTTTGGGGCCGGAACGCATGATATGAGGTAAAACCTGATAGTGCTGGGGTGCTCTCAGGAGCCTTGAACCAGGTTTCTGTCACAGCACAGACATCGATGTTCTCCATACTGAGAAGGGCCTCGAGTGCGTGCATTTTGAGATTGAGACTTCTGGCATTGAGCAGCATTACCCTTAGTTTTTTTGCATTATTGGGTTCTAGGGTGGTAGGTTTAGAATTTGAGCCTTGCCTAAAAAAGGCACTATGGGGTGGCAATAGCCTTTGCCAATATCCAGAATCCCAGGGTGACAGGTGCAAGCCATCCTCTTGGCAGCGGCTTGTCCAGCATGTCATCCCAGGCAGACAGACATTGGATTCCCTTTGAATGACACCAGAATTTAAGCCAATTGTTAAAGCTGATCATCTTATCTCTGTATTGTGGCATCATTTTTGGTGAAGGTAGGATACTGCTCAATGTCAGGGTCATACCTGCCTGGGCTACATAATCAGAGAGCTCCTCAATGTCTCTTTTCATGTAGTCCAAGGAGGTACATCTCAGGTCGTTTACACCAGCGTGGACAATGACTGAGTCGTACTTGTACCTGCTGTTGAGAGACCTGAGTGCTTGCGTTATGTGGCGGATTCTAGCGCCCGACAGGCAGCTTACTGTGACCTTCTCCTTATTCAATCTGGTGAGCGGGACGTCAGTGTGTCTGACTATTGAGACACCAATGACGAGTATGTTTGGCATTGTGTTTGTCTTTAAGGGCTGTGACTGTTTGACACTCTGACTATGTGGTCTATGTGTTGCAGGTGTTGTGTTCTGAGGTGGTAGTTGTTTGGGTTTCTGCTTTGGTGGCCTCTGCTGTTTTGGTAGATTTTTGGTCAGAGCCTCCGAGTATGTCTTTGTGCGATTATGTGTATGATTTGAAGTTGTGATGGTACTATGTGTGACTGGGTATGTAATGTGTGTGGTTACCTTCTCCTCCTGTCTGGTCTTGCCAGTCCTATGTTGAGAGAGCTCAGCCTCCAGTTTGGCCGTATAAGTGCATCTCTCGCATGTATTTGTGTTTGGTGGGAGGAGGAGAGGGTTGTCTGTGTACATGAGGCAATTGTAACAGGATGTATTGTAAGGATGTTTAAAGCACCCCCCTGCAGCCACAGGTATTGCAGTTAAAGCTGGCTGTGGTATTAATTTTAGTAGAGAGAATGTCTACCAGGTGGGTTTACCTAAGTCAGGGGCAGTACGTCAGTGGTAAAATATTTAATGAAATTGTGAAGCTTCTTACTTGATAATACACTGTTAGTATCAGTAGAGTCATCTTTGAATTTCAAAGGAGATATAAATAAGAGTTATTACCCACCTGGCTTATTAAGTATACAAGAGTGCTACAGTAGCTTTTGTTGGTTTTACAGATGGTGCAAAATATCAAAAAATAACTTGCTGTGGTTGGGGGCCCCCAGCAACCACAGGGTTCGCTGGTGCCTAAAGCTAGCTATGGGTGACTGCCCCTGGTCAAGTGAGAAAGAAGTGGGGAACCTACGCAGTCTGGGCTGACAGGGAGTCACTACTAAGGCTTCTAGGGAGTCGTGTCTGATCTTGTGCAAGACTTTCAGAAGCAGAGGAAGGGGAGGGGAGGCCGACAGAAACATCTCCTTCCAAGGAAAACATAGGGCACCAGAGGAGGACTTGGGACTCTGAAACAGAGAGGAAGTTGTCTATTCAGTGGCAAGGCACAAAAATCTACCCAGTGAATACCCCACCAATGGACCACATGCAGGGCCACATCTCTGTGACACATCCATTCATGAGCTTGTGCACTGGACCTACTCAAAGAGTCTGCCACTAAACCGTGCTGTGTAAACTGCCTGAACAATCACTTGACACTGGACAGATAGACCTGAGACCTGAAGAGCTAGTCGATGAAGCCAATAAGACCTTGTACACCCTTGTTTGCTGACATACCACATTACAGTGGTCTGCTCTGTGAAAATTTAGAGGGTTCCAGAATGAAACAGGGAAGAAAAAGTCTGAAGATCTAAAAGCAGGGCCCTCATCCCTGGTAATGTCATCTGACCTCTGATACAGAGGCCGGAGACCATGAAATGTGAGAGCCAAAGGAGGCCTCATCCCCTGTTAGAGGCATCTGTAAAAATTTCCTGAGTCTGGACAACAACTTGGAATGGCAGCCCTGGGTTGAAAGTGGGTCGATGACTGCAACACTGAAGCTCAAGCTTGAGACATGGGAGGAAGGGAACTGGAAGCCCATGGGGGTGGTGATGTTGAAACTACACTGGCCTGAGATATCACTGCAGATTTTTGATACGGAGCCTGGCCAGAGGCAGCATGGGAATGGTGGAGGCCATAAACCCAAGGGCCCTGAGAAAATCCCTGGCCATGATTGACACCAGAGGAAGACGAGACTATAAAAATGAAATAAAAAGCAGGGTCTTGTGGGTAGGCAGGGATGCCAGCAACCAAGGAATACATGATCCTGAGAAGGGGGTTAGAGCTGATTTTTGAAAGTTTATGGTGAACCCCCAGACTCTAACAGGAAAATAATAAACTAGAGATCTTGAAGCAGAGACTCTACGGAGGAAGTTTCAATGAGCAGCTTGTCCGGATAAGGAAAGATCTGAACTCCTCTCATCCTGCAAAAAGCAATTGCAGGAGCAAGGCATTTGATGAATACCATTCAGGCCATAGAGTAGCCAAAGGGCAAAGCAAAGAACTGAAAATGCAAGAAACAGGATCATAAAAATTTAATGAAAAGGGGATGGATGGGGATATGAAGCTAGGCATCCAAAGGGAGACCAGAAAGGCCTGGGGATGACAAGAGGAAATAAGGTTTGAAGAGACAACCTCCAAAAAGAAGGAATCTAGAGAAAGGTGCTGAGCTGTGAAAGGTCCAGAATTAGTCTCCAAGTGCCCTCCTTCCTGGGAACCAGAAACATTCTTGAGTGAAAACCCATCCCTACCTGGACCAGAGGAACATCATGAATAATGCCCTGGCCCAAAAGAGAATAAAGCACCCAAGAAGATTGAGGGATGCCTAAAAAGGAGGAAGAGGTTTCCAAACCATGAAATACCCCTGGCAGATAAGACAGAACCCAAGAGTCTGTTGTGATTCTCAACCCAAGTTGGAAGGGACAGGGAAAGACAAAGGGATAAAGTGAACCAGTCAAGGGGAAAGGGGAAACAAATTGTCAAATAGAACCTGGCTTGCCCTGAAAGGCAGGTTTCTGAAAAGTAGGCATTAAAATAAACGTAGCAGAAATCATCCATCTAGAACCCTTTTTACCCTTAGGCAGATGGTGAGACTGTTTCTGAGCAAAAGTAAATTTGGAAGAGTTATTCATTTGAAATTCAAGTGAAACAAAAACAACAACAAAAAAAAAATGTTTCAACTCCTGCAAGGCCTTGCTCTTATCCTGAAGAGAGTTATAAAAAATCAACAACAGCAGCAGCAGGCATGCGCAAACTCTCATGACAGAACCAAATGCAGCAGCCCTGGAGGAAGCATCAGCAGCATCATAACGGCACTTGATAGAATGGTGGGCGGAGGAAGCATCGGCAGCATCATAACGGCACTTGATAGAATGGTGGGCGGAGGAAGCATCGGCAGCATCATAACGGCACTTGATAGAATGGTGGGCGGAGGAAGCATCGGCAGCATCATAACGGCACTTGATAGAATGGTGGGCGGAGGAAGCATCATCAGCATCATAACAGCACCTGATAGAATAGTGGGTAACCTGAAAGGTGAAACTCAACAAGGAAAGAGCAGCAGTCTTCCCCTCAGAGTCAGGGAGATAAGAGATTACCAAGAAGAGGGTCCAAACATGCCTAGAAATATGAGTGTGGCAGTTCATAGCCCTAAAAGATAAGGTGGCTGTAGTATAAACCCTCTAGAAACTGCTGAAAAGGTATCCAAGAGGGCAACCAGAACAGGGCGAACAGTAGAAGGTTTGGGAGACACCATTTGAAGGAGCTCATACCATCTGTTCTGGATATCAGAAACTTGAGAGCAGTCCCACTTAAAGAATTTCATCATATGGGTAACAGTGTCCCCTAAAAGAGAGTCCAAAAGGAGGATATAAACTAAGAGAATTCGCTTCCTCTGACCCATAATCCAGGGGAAGGGGGATTTGGAAAGATTTAAGATAAGGACTCTACCCCAGAGTCCTGATCTTCAGAGAAATCCAGTTCCCCAGGTCTTTTAAGAGTAGTGGAAGACTAGAGAGGGCTAGGCGGACACACCACTTGAGGAAGCGTTAGAGTTAGTAAAGCATTAAAACAACAACTGTAAACTCCTGCCATTCACACTGGGGATCCGTAACTACAGGGCAAAGATGTGTGGTATTCTATTTTACTGCGTGACATCTGCATGAAACTCTGGGAGAGTCAGACCCCTGGCGATAAGGAAAGAGAGCTATGTAGGGTCTTGGGGAAAAAAAACCTTGGCAGAATGAACATTGCGCATGATCATGAGAAGCTACCAAAACAAAACAGGCACTGGTTGTGATGGTCTTTATGGGGAATCTGCCTACTACACTGGTTGTGATGGTCTTTACGGGGAATCTGCCTACCACACTGACATTTTCCCTTTCTGGATGACAAATCCAATCAATACTCAAGGAAACAAAATAATAAGGAAAAACCCCAACAGAGCATGTATCTGAAAAAACATCTGGGTAACCAGCATAAAAAAGGCATTCAGACATATGTTTAATGATGGCATTCAGACCGGTGGCAAAGAAGTTCTGAGTGTGCACATCTGTATGTCACCTTTATGCCCTATGTCTTGTGTAGGAACCGTGTGTGATGTACAGTGCCTGTAAGTACTAAAGGCTTTGGCACACTGGTCGCAAGTTGGGCTGTCCTTCTGTTAGGAATACTGCAACAGTGATATGGAAGGACATTTACAGTTATGAACTGCTCATCAATTTCTTGCTACATAGCAGGCTTTTGCCCTTGGCATCCATTTACCTGCTTTGTCATGGAGCGGGGTCACTAAACAAGACAGGGCTCTCAAATCACTTTTGACAAGAGGCTTGAACATAAGTAAGTTTACGTAGTTAAACAAAAAAAATTCCTGTAGCTCACGTTTTAACAGCATTTTTTTCTGAAGTTTACTGTTCAGTTGCATATTACTGCTCCTGTCAAGAGTTTAGTTCACAGTTACTTTTACTGTATGCAGTGTTATTTTCAGCAGTACATATTGTCCATTCATTTGCCTTGCATTACATTTGTAAACATACACGATTCCAAGCTCCACTTACCTAGATGGAAATTAGATTATTTATTTTTTACTGCTCCTATTGCAAGAAAAAGATAGCATGAATAGGATATTAAACAGCATCACACTGCAAATCAGGTGCCAAAATCTTAATACTCTGATACCAAAAAAATAGTCATGCAAGACGCAGCTCTTCCCTCACCCTTGTAGATGAGCAATATTTTTTCAGCTGTTTACACAATTATAGCTAATAGAAAGGAAGTATAACTGAAGCACTCAGGTTTTAAGGAGTGGAGTGTATTGGTGTGAGTACTCAGGTAATGCACTTGTGAGAAGAGTCTAAGCATCAGTCCTCCAGTTTTGTGCAGATGCAAAAAGCTGAAGAATGCCTACAGTTCTTGAAAAAGGTGTTGCTCAATTATTTTTTAAGCAAGAAAATGAGAACACAGGGCTTATCCCAAAGTCACAGCATTGTTCAGTTGTTTTTAAAATGAAAAGTGCTGTACTTTGCCTGGATCATTGGGATCAGGATCAGGCTCTGGCTGCAATTCAGGTGACAGTGGATCACTTCAGGTGGCATGCAGAGTGAAGGAGTAAAGTGGCATGTTGGCCAAAATGCCACTACAAGAGGAAAACGGATCCATGTGGTCTGTGACACACAGACCAATGCTATATCCTTGTTGGAGAATAAAAGGGCCATTGTGGGGCTGCATGGAAACAATGGCCGAAGTGGAAGTGAGGCCTGGTAAATAATATGCTGACATCACCACTGAAAACTCAGTTGCACACTTCAATGAAAGGCTTATACCATTTAGCACCCACCAACTTATATCTGGGCACAATTAGCCAAACAGCTACATGACTTCAGTTCCAAGCTCAGATGGTGTGTGTATAAACTTTACACAAACCAGCAACATTGTAAACCAATTAACATCATGACAAATGCTACTGATATTAAGTAACCAGTAGTCAGATAAGATAATGTTTAGATCAGCTACAGAATAATAAACTGAAAATAATCAACCAGGGACTGATGTCAATGTCATACAAATTCACTACTGCTGCAGTCTCACCACATAACCATATAAAGCATAAAAAGGCAAAACTGTGAAAACACGTGCAACTCTGCAACATCTTCAGTACAACTGACTAAAAGCCAGTGCACTCTGCTGATAACTGGAGTTTGGCAACACTGAAAATGCATACACAGCTTTCTAACAAAATATAACTTAAATAAACAAAGCCTACTAAAACACTGTATGTCACCTCCACGTCATAGAGGGTAAAGCCCTTACCAAGGCCCATGCCACTTAACTTGTATTTGTTTAGTGGTTTGGATGCCTTGAAGCACTGATGGGGGGCTCACATACACCGGGGCTACTAACAGATTATCTCTGACAGGGGTACCACACAGAGGAGGGCTGTCCTTAAGGCAGGCAGGGCATTGTCAGAGTGGCGATATGCCATGTGTCCATTGCACATCCTTCCAGGACTGTGGGTGTCCATGTTGGGGGAGAGGGGGAACAGCTACGACAAAAAACTTCCTTGGTAGCATAGGACTCCCTGCAATGTCTTATGTTCTTTTCAACAGACCTGCACTGGGTCCATGACAGTCTGAGGAAGTTTGTCTGGTTTGGTAGACCCAAGGAACAAGAAAACACCCTGGTTCAACGGATTCTCAGCTATGAGAAAGAATACAATACAATACAATGACTGTACTTCCTTACATTTCCAACATTTTACATAATCATTCCCATAATCTAATAGCTTTAATTTATAGCAATTTGATGAGTTTTAAACATGCAGCCCCAATTTAACATGCAAAGCTATCTCGTTGGTGGTTGGCATACTGGTGACATACAGGGAATAATACCAGTTAGTAATGGTAGGGGCATCAGTATTTGGGGGCAGCCACTATCTGAAAATCCCATAATATGGATATATAGAGGAGTTCCTATAAAAAAAAAAAAAAAACTTGTAAAAACTGCTTCTGTAAGGTAGTCTAACCAGACAATGAAAGAGGTCTCACACGTACGAAGACTGATCAAAATATGCAGGATATTTCACCACAAGTTAATTGTCTGAACAGTTGAAAAATTTAACACTAATGCAATAAATGAATCAACATTAAAGATGGCAACAAGGGTTTCTATTACCCTTGTCATGAATCGTGCTGAATGGTTTTGGGCAAAATCAGTTGCATAGGTAGGTAACCACACCCCTGCCAATGCCAAAGGGTTAGGTAAATGACACTGTACCCTGAAATTTGGGGTTACTAGTAGATCTCTTACCCAGATTCAGTGTTGATGCAGATCCCTAGTCCACAAACGTTAGAGTAAGTAACTTCAAAGTGTTAACTTTGGGCAACAACAACCCTCCTTCCTTAATGATGCTTGGGTATTTATTATAGCAATAACCCACGCCTGGGTGTGGGTAATGCTAAATTTACCCACGGTTGGCGTGGTTTGGTCCCGAGGGCGAAGCCTGAGGGACCAAACAAAGCCAACCGTGGGTAAATTTAGCATTACCCACACCAGAAGTGGTTATTGCTATTATACATGACATTATTTAAGAAAAGAAACTGTTACTTTTCTTAAATAATGGCATAGTATAATGCCTGTTTACTGCCCTTCCACAGATGTCTGGCATCCACGGCAGTTCTGATGTACTGCGCGCCTGCGCAGTACATCAGAGTTGAATAAAGCGGAGAAAGCAAGATCTCCGTTGCTTTTTATGTTCGCTATGTTAAATGAGTTTAACATAGCGAGACAGTTTTAAAATAAGCAACGGACATCTCCGTTGCTTATTTTAAAACTGTCTCTATGTTAAACTCATTTAACATAGCGAGACACTAAAAAAAGCAACGGAGATCTTGCTTTCTCCGTTTTTAACACTGCTCGCTATGTTAAATGGGTTTAACATGGCGAGACAGTTTAAAATAAGCAACGGAGATCTCCGTTGCTTATTTTAGCTGTCTCGCTATGTTAAACCCATTTAACATAGCGAGACAGTTAAAACGAGTTATACTAATGGAAAAAAGTCCGGGCGACCGGACCTTTTTCCATTAGTATAACTCGATTTACAATGGGCACGCTGGCCAATCAGCGTGCACGTTTTGGGGGGATCATGGTATAATTAGCAATAATCCATGACTGGGTGAGAACATTAAGGATCTGCCTACAGCTGGCATACTCATCACTAGGGAAAAGCCAGACTGAGCAAAGTCTGCATTACACACACACACACACACACACACACACACACACACACACACACACAGAAATGAACTATTACAAAATATTACAAAATTATTAAAAAAGTCATTGTATAGTTTCATGGTTTAGTACTAGGCTATCTGCCCTGGGGCATTTGTAAGCCTAGCCATAGTGATGTGGCTTTCGCCACCCCATGAAATGGTACAAAAATGCACAGAATAGATTTAGAATACTGTGCCTCTGTCTAGTAGTGACACAATGAAGGCCCCCTTATATAATAGAATTAGTTTACTGTGCCCCTGTCTAGCAGTGACACAGATGTGACCCCTGGGGTAAACGTACGATCTCCCATCCACTCATCAAGATTTCTCTTGAAGAGAGTCAGTGAGGGGCTCTGCCTAACATGAACTGGGATCTTGTTCCAAAGCATGGGGAGCCTCTGGGTTATGAATCTATCCCTCCAGCATGTCCTATTCATACTTGTGCTGAGGTTTAAGTCTTTAGCTCTCGTGGTCCTGATGGATTTGGATTTTTTGAGGTGGAGCATGTCCATCAGATCCTGACTGGACATGGCCTTGTACGTCAGGCAGAGATCACCTCTGAGCAGGCGGTATGCTACTGAATAGAGCTGGAGTTTCTTTAGTCTGGCAGAATAAGACATATGTTGGAGACCCTTGATCCTCTTGGTGAGGTACTTTTGTGTTCTCTCCAGCTGTTGCAAATGCCGGGTGAGGTACATACCAAATGGGGCATTGTACTCAATCATGGGTCTGATGAGGGAGGAGTATAGGGGTACAATGACATCCTTGGATCTGGATGTGAATCCCTTCATGATGAGGTGTGCAAGGTAGAATGTTTTTCTAACCACTTTGGCAATGTGGGTGTCAAATGAGAGGTTGCTGTCGACTTGGGTCCCTAGGTCTCTGATTACTTTTTCCGTACTCAGTGGGTTGCTGTCTATGTGATAATTTGTGGGTACTTTGTTTTTCCCAAAGGGGATGACTATACATTTTTTGGCATTTAGTTTAAGGCCGTGACTCCGGCACCAGTTGTCTGTTTCTGTGAGGCCTTTTTGTAGGATGTATGTGTCCGCTGGTGTATCAACTATGGCACCTAGTTTGCAATCATCTGCGAACTTTGTCAGCCACAACCCTCCCATGTTTGCTTTAACATCTGAGAAATAAATGCCAAACAAGAGGGGTCCCAGGACAGATCCCTGTGGGACACCACCTGTGACTGGCTTTGTCTGACATTGCTCCAGCAATTTTAACTTTATGGGTTCTGTCCTTTAGCCAGTTTGCAACCCATCTAGTGACATAAGGGTTTACGTTTAAACTGGTGAGCTAATCTATGATGCCTGAGTGGGGTATTGTGTCGAAGGCCTTAGCCAAGTCCAGGTAGGCTGTATGGACTGCTTTGCCCTCATCAATGGCTCTAGTGACTGTTTCGAAAAAGTCAACCAGGTTCAAAAGGCAGGATCTGCCCTTTACAAAGCCGAACTGGGTGGGGTCAAGTGTCTGTAGGTCCCCTATGTCTCTGTTTATGAGTTCCATAATGATTCTTTCCATAGCTTTGCAGACCAGGCTGGTTAAGCTTATGGGGTGGTAGTTCCCAGGGTCTGTAGAGGTACCCCCCTTGTGGAGTGGGACCACTGTTGCTGTACGCCAGTGTTCAGGTACATATCCTGTAGTAAGGTTAAGGTTAAATAGCATTTTTATGTGTGGGTTTAGCTCCTCTTGGAGTTCACGTAGCACGCAATCCGGGATACTGTCAGGTCCCATTGATGCTGTGTTTTTAGCTTTGTTTAGGGCGGTTCTCACTTGGACATCTGAGATCATAGGGAGATTACATTCAGCTGGGATAAGTATTTCTTCTTTTGGGGGTGAGGGAGGGGAGAAATTTGCACTGAACCTGTCAGCCAGAATGTTGGCAATATCTGTGGGTTCAGTGTATTTTTTGTTGTTGTGAACTAACTTTGAGCATATCTGAGGGTTTCCGTCCAGGTTTCTAACATAGCTGAAGAAGGCTTTGTGGTTATCTTTAGTGTCCTTAGCGATTTTTCTCTCAAAGTTGGCCTTGGATGTTTTTATGAGAGAACGTAGTTTTCTGCTAATGTTGATCAGAGATGTCTTCCCTTTATGGGATTTTACTCTGTCGTGCAGTAGCTTCCTTCTTTTGTTATACAATTTGTTAATGGCTGAGGTCCACCAGACAGGACGCTTGCCTTTGGTGGAGAGGGACTTGGGATTTTGGGATTGCATGATCTATGCATTCTTGGAGATGTCCATAGAAAGCATTTGTGAAGGATTCGGCATTGTGGGATGTGGTATCCACTGGCCCAGTGGGCTTAAAGGATACCATCTCAGTCTTAAGAAGAGTGAAGTCTGCTTTTGAGAAGTTTTTCACTGTGGTCTTTTGTACTGAGGGTGGAGGTGGGATATGTATATCCAGGGTGATTAGTTTGTGGTCAGATCTCACTAGTGAGGGGTATACCTCCAGTGTGGAGCATTTTGTCCCCATGTTTGTGATGATCAGGTCTAGTATATTATCTCCCCTAGTGGGAGAGGTGACTAGTTGTTCCAGTGCATTTGAATTTATGAATTCCAGGAACCTTTGGGCTAGGGTGTTAGGGCTAGAATAATGTACCCAATCTATGTTTGGGTAGTTGAAGTCTCCCAGTATGATGGTATTTTGTGATACATTCATATCCTCCAATGTCTTCAGGAAGGCTGAGTGGGGTTCCTGAGATTGGGAGGGTGGTCTGTAACATGCTACCAGTTGTATAACAGTTTTGCCTATGGTTAGTTGCACCTGTATGGTCTCTGATGCTTCATGTGTTGCTACTAACCTGGAGGTGTGGGTGTCCTTGATGAATATGGACACTCCCCCTCCCTTTGTGGTTTGGCCTGGGTTTTGGGGCCGAAAAGCATGATACGAGGTATAGCCTGGTAGTGCTGGGGTGCTCTCAGGAGCCTTGAACCAGGTTTCAGTTACTGCACAGACGTCGATGTTCTCCATGCTGAGGAGTGCATCAAGTGCCTGCATCTTGAGATTTAGACTTCTGGCGTTGAGCAGCATTACCCTTAGTTTTTTTCATTTTTGTTTTCTAAGGAGGTGGGTTTGTCTTTTGAACTTTGCCTAAAAAAGGCACTATGGGGGTGGCAAGAGCCTTGGCCAATATCCGGAAACCCAGTGGTGACAGGTGCAAGCCGTCCCTTGCGAAGCAGCGTGGCTTGTCCAACATGTCATCCCAGGCAGACAGACATTGGATCCCCTTAGAATGACACCAGTACTTGAGCCAATTATTAAAGCTGATCATCTTGTCTTTGTATTGTGGCATCATTCTTGGTGAGGGCAAGATGCTGCTCAGGGTCAGGGTCATACCAGCCTGGGCTACATAATCAGAGAGCTTCTCTAAAAGTCATGTAGTCCAGGGAGGTATGTCTCAGGTCATTCACGCCAGCATGGACAATGATGGAGTCATATTTGTACTTGCTTTGGAGTGACCTGAGTGCGTGTGTTATGTGGCGGATCCTAGCTCCCGATAGGCAGCTCACAGTCACCCTCTCCTTGTTCAGCCTGGTAAGCGGGACATCAGTGTGTCTGACTATAGAGTCACCTATTACTAGTGTATCAGGCATGGTGTTTGGCCTTAAGGGCTGTGATTGGTTGACACACTGATTTATTGAAGTATGCGTTGCATGTGTTTTGTTTTGAGGTGGTGGATTTTTGGATGTCTGCTTTGGGAGCCTCTGTTGTTTTGGTAAGTTTTTTATTAGAGCCTCTGAGTATGTCTTTGTGTTTTTATGTGTTTGGTTTGCAGTTGTGGTAGGTCTATGTGGGACTGGGTTTGCTGTGTGTGTGGGCTTCAGTTTCTTTCAGCCTCTTGAGCTCCATGAGCCGTCCGAGCTATGTACTGCTCGTGCACATAGCACATATATGCCAACATTTGTGGGGTACATCAGTGAAATATAGGGCTCAAGCTATGTTCCTTGAATCCCTTCCCTATCATATACCTGCATTTGCCTCCTTGCTGTTTCAGTACTACACCTGTTTCCAATGAGCTATTCACAGGAAAATAACAGCTGAGACACGCCAAGAGGCGGGCGAGGCATACAATGGAGGGTCTCTGTTAACACTGCTGAAGCTGCATTTTGGACTCTTGGTACACTATCTGGCTGTGGTAAATCAGAAATGTTCTAGTTGGTACTACTCAATTTACAACAGGCACACCAATTGTTATGTACAATTAATAAACATTATTTTCAATAGTAAGATTTTTCAGTGCATAAATTTGTATATCAATTTTACTATGCTTAAAAAGAGTTCCAGGAAACTTCCTATTCAAATGAATGGTAGCTAGCTTAAAGAAGACTAGCATCCCCACATTGCAAAGTATAAAGCATTTTTTAAACAGAATGTATGCAGTGCAGTAAGAGGCACGTATTTTGGGAGAGAGGCACTACAAGTAAATATGGCAGTCACTGAACAGAAACTATTTTACAAAGGTTACCTAGCAAATAATTTCAGACTGTCAACCATGCACAAGGCTGAGCTGTGTAACATTAATATATTGCTGAAATAATTAGTGCAACATCCACTCCATCTGCATGGTGGGTTAACATGGGGGGGAGACAATAAACAGAAACTAAAGGGAAAAAAAACAGGAGGAGGATGGGCCATAGCTGAACATCTCTACAGAAACAGAAGAATGGACATGTCAAACTTTCAAAACTAAGGCAATGAAACTATCGCAATCTTTAGTATTAAGGGCTTCAAGCGCCCTGCACTATATTTAATAAATTCAGGTATTCCAGACTGCAGTTATAAGAGGCCAAAGCCACTGGCCACTGGGGAAACAAGTAACTCAATACCATCTATGCTTTTCAGTTTTGATGCACGACTACAGATTTGTGAGTGTTGGCTCTATCTTATACAATGTTTTATGTATTTGATGTCTCTAAATATTGTTGGCCAAATACATGAAATATCCTACCCTGTATCACCAACTAGAATATGACAAAACTGTTACAAGGGGATACACATTATGTTTTCTTTCTTTTTACAGCAATAATATTTTCATCATGTATTGTCATGGAATATTAAGGGGGTCACACACCTTATAAACATAATTACCTTAAAGCACTACAACCATATAAAATTTTACTTCAGGAAACTCCTCTTTCAATTAGAAACTAGAAGGTACTGTTATGGTGTTTTTGCCTTTTATCCAAATAGCAGAAGAGTAGGGGTGGCTTCTTTTATGGCGTGTTTGCCTTTTAATCAAAATTGCCAACCCTCTTCTGCAATCTCAAAAAAGTTAATTAGGATTCAACATATTGAAAGATCAGGCTGACTGAAGAAGCAGAATTTAATGCTGGTCCTACAAGATTGTCTATTTCTAACATAGGTATATTTCTTAAAGTTTTTACATTTAAATTATAGACTGTGGACTTCTTTCATTGGTTAAAATGTTCCCCTCATAGATATATCGGTTTCTCTCCAAGGCAAATAAAAAAAATTGCTGTAGAGGTGATAAACTGTTTGCTTGTAAAGAACATGCCTATATGATTAAAGAGTTTAACATTACTGTTTGTGGTAAAATGTGATTTAAAAAGCATAGATCCATAGTAAATATTCAGAATATTTATCTTTGGTGAACCAATCTGGCACTACTTACGGGAGACACATTAAATAAGGAAATGTTTTCAATTTCCACTTTATTCCATAATCACCGCAGGTTCCTACGTAAGTATTGGGATAGCTTCCCTTTGCAGCTTATTTTCAGCTAGCCAGTTTTCTTTTGTTGTGCTCAAATTAACCTATCCAGTTTGGTTAAATATTGGCCTTATGCATCTCATGATCGATAAATATATATTACCTCTAATAAGAATAACTCCATGAACATACTGTACATAATTTGAGGGGACCCATGCATAACATACAGCATTTAGGAGTTGCATGTGTCCATTAGTAGCACTGGGGGAAATCCTGTGGTAAATGTTCTCTTTCCCTTCCACAGATTCAAGTTGTGCTTCAATATGGAGAAAGATGAACTTTATTTTATCTGGTTATGTAGTCTTTTCCAGACCAATTGTATCACCTCATTGCCTTTAACAACTGGTTAAGCTACTCTGAGGGATAGTCTAAGCAGCTATGCTATCCTGAGGGATTCAATATTTATTCCATTTTGGACAAAATACGCGAGGCTCAGATCTACTTTCAATAAATGGGCTACTTATCTCTAGAAAATAAGAACCTTCCGTTTTTCCTAACAAAACCATTCATAGACAGGGTCAAAAAAATGATATTTTAACCTAAACATCACAGATAATAAGGTGAAGCTGGGATTCATCCACTATTGCAGGAAACATGTGTGCCCAGCATCTGAAGAAATCAGGGTATGTTCCATCACAGATTTGTGGTTCAAAGACCCATCCCACAAATGGTAACCATTTGAAATGTTGGGATCCTCTACAGCGAGTGCCAAAATATGGAAGCTGAGTAGCTGAAAGACTGGACTTACATATACTAAGTCTGAGATGACATTTTTCAGGAAGTTCCCTTTTCTCTGAGATATGGTGATCTGAAGAGTTGGTATATATAAGTTTTAGGTTGTGGGATGGGCAGGGGGCTTGCCCCCCACAAAAAAAGTTTTAAAGAGAAGAGCTCTTCTCTGAGTTTTTGATCTTATTTTCTCGGCTTTTTTGCACTTGGCATTTCAAATGCTGACATTTCACTATGAACCCCCCACAAACATCCTGTTACAATTCATACAACTTGGTCCAACTGACCAAGAATGGTGCTGCTTTATCAATTTTCATAAGTCAATCATTCAAAAGTAGGTTTACAGAAACATATTTTGGACATGAAATACTCCACACCCTGATTGTGATAAACAGCACAAATTATTATTTTGCAGTGTTGTAAAGTAAGATGTTGTTTGACCCAATATCCATGTCACCAAAAGATGACTGCTTTGTTATCACCCCATTCTACTCAGTAACCTAAATTCTCTCTCTGCAATAACTGGGGAAGCTATGTATCAACCTGCAATCAGACATAAAACTACCGGGTTTCATAACACTTGAAATAGATGGCAAAAATGCTTACAAGTGCTGAAATGTACCAATTATTACACCACTACAGATCCCTGGAAGTTGTGCTTCCCACCTCTTTTTCACTCTGTCCATACTACTCTGATGTCCCTTATCACATGAGCCCAATAATAATAATAACTAAAAATCTAAGATTTTTTTTTGTAAGGGACCCTAAGTAATAATCTGGCATCAAACCACTGGAATTGTACATTAGCACTCCAATTGTTTGGTGAATTGCTCAGAACAAATCTACAGTACTTCAAACAACTGCATGGATATATTTAAACCCAATTTGCATACCATTTGGAAATATTTAAACCTAAGAGTCTTGCAAATTACTGCAATTTAATACCAATTACTGCACCAAACATTAACGGCAGAGCTACAAAATAAACAAGTTATTAAACTAACAGAAGAAAACATGAAAAGCCTCCAATCTTTACTGAACACAACAAGGCTAAGGTCAACACTGTCAAAACACAATTCAGTAAATTGATAGAAGCAAAGTTTGACTTGAGGTGGAATTTGCCCTCAGGATGGATGTGTTTGTGTCTTTCGGCTTTTCCAGGTTAGGGGTCGCCACAACGGAACTCCAGTCCGCTAATGATTGGCAGTTGATTTTTATATACCGGCTTGCCAGGCCTGACGCACAACATTCAACGAAGGTACACCCATTCACGCATGTCTTCACGCAGACACTGAGAATCAAACCGGACAGCGTCTTACTGTGAGGCGACAACGCTACCGCAGCACCACCACCACGGACCTGCCCTCAGGATGGATAGAGTGACAATAAGGTGTTGTATAGTTACATTGAAAATAGCAGACAAATGAGCAAGCATGCAGTGTATTAGAACAAAATGATAACATGATAAGAAAGCCAACGGACAGAGCTTACACACTAGCATACTGTGTAGGACATAATTTCAGGCCACAAAGGGAAACACATTTTAAACTCATGAATTCTCAGATACACCCAAACACCAATTATCTGGACAAAATTAGTGTTAGAAAACCATTTAGGCAATCAGAAAGGCATAGTTGTCTACACACATTCCACACTATTAGAGACCTAGGCTGGAATTTGTAATCACCATTTGTATCATAGCAAGAAAAGCCTACAGTTCCAAGATGCATTTTACTCCTTTTAATTCATGCAATATATTTCCTGACTTTTCCCACATCCCAAACAAAATGTATTTCCTTAAGTCAATATTAATTAACGGGTGCAGCATTCTCATGATATCTTTGCAACAACATCACTGATGATGCAGTAAACGTACTTGAGCCTATAAAATAAAATATTTATGAGTTTTTTTATTTTTAAAAAATGGCTCAGATGTATTAGGAATGATAGAGGGAACCTGCATTATGGTATTTAAACATCATGTGCAGAGATGTATATATGAACTGCAATCAGACATCTAAAAGCATTTAAAAATGTGTATGTCCCTTATATTTGGAAAGCAGACTATTTGCAGTCCCACTACAGATGACAGGCCATTCTGCAGAGCCTAATAATTATGGGTGAAACAGATAGAGGAAGCCACCTTATCTACATTGGGAAAATGTTACACAGTTAGCCTGCTATCCCTCAGAAAATATCCACACACTCACTGCTGATCTGCTACTGGTCGGCAAGTAACAGGACCGCTTCAGGATTCTGTTGCTGAAGCAATTCGCCAGCACTTTCCCCGAATACAAACTTTATTTACTTTGCCATATACCTCCGTCCAGATTTGCTCAGAATGTCAAGACTTTTGCCTCATTTTTTGGGTCTGTTCTACATAAAATTTGTGGCTTTCTGATAAATCACGGGGGACTGAATTCAGTAAATAAAGATATGTGTCAGAGTGTCAGACTTTATAGGTTCATAGGTAGGTACTAGGCTATCTGCCCAAAGGCATTTATAAGCCTAGCCGGAATATGTTGGCTTTCGCCTCCTCCTTAGATTAGTTCCCTGTGCCTCTGTCCAGCAGAGCCACTGAAGTGATCCCCGGGGTAAACTTTGTTTCCCATCCACTCGTCAAGGTTTCTCTTGAAGTGTGTTAGTGAGCGGCTCTGCCTAATGTAGAATGGAATCTTGTTCCAGAGCATGGGAAGTCTCTGGGACAGGAATCTATCCCTCCAACACATCCTATTTATTGTTGTGGTGAGGTTTAGATCCATAGAGCATGTGACTCGAGGGGATATGGTTTTCTGTAGATGGAGCATGTCCATCAATTCTGGGTTGGACATGGCCTTGTATGTCAGGCAGAGATCACCTCTTAGTAGGCGATATGCAACCAAGTACAACTGCAGTTTCTTCAGTTGAGGTGCATAGGGCATCTGTTTGAGGCCAGTGATCCTCTTGGTGAGGTACTTCTGTGGTCTTTCCAGCTGTTGCAGGTGTCTTGTAAGGTGCATCCCAAATGGGGCGTTGTACTCTATGATGGGTCTGATGAGTGATGCATAGAGGGGCACAATGACTTCTTTTGATCTGGATGCAAACCCTTTTGTGATTAGGTGGGCCACATAGAAGGATTTTCTAACCATCTTGGCAATGTGATTATCAAAGGAGAGATTACTATCTACTTGGGTCCCCAGATCCCTTATTATGTCATCTGTATTTAGGGGGATACCACCTATGTGGTAGTTTGTGGGTACTTTGTTTTTTACAAAGGGGATGACTATGCACTTTTTGGCATTTAGCTTGAGGCCATGGTTTTGACACCAGGTATCTGTCTCAGTGAGACCCTTTTGGAGGATGTGTGTGTCAGCCGGAGAGTCAATTATAGCCTCCAGTTTGCAGTTGTCTGCGAATAGTCAGCAATAGTCCTCCTGTGCTTGCCTGTATCTCTGATAAGTATATGCTGAACAGGAGGGGTCCCAAGACTGAGCCCTAGGGAATGCCACTTGTAACCAGTTTAGAGTCAGGCCTAGCTCCCAAACCTCTTACCATGTGGGTTCTGTCTATGAGCCAGTTGGCAACCCATCTCATGACACAGGGATTTATGTTCAGGCTGGCGAGCTTGTTTATAATACCAGAATGAGGAATGGTGTTGAAGGCCTTTGCAAGGTCTAGGTAGGCTGTGTGGACCACCTTTCCCTTTTCTATAGCCTTGGTAACTGTCTCAAGGAAGTCCACCAGGTTTAGGAGGCATGATCTGCCCTTACCAAAGCTGAACTGAGTAGGGTCCAGTGTTTGGAGGTTCCCAATGTCTCTATTAATGAGACATGATGATGCACTCCATAGCCTTGCAGACCAAGCTAGTCAGGCTTATAGGGCAATAGTTCCCTGGGTCTGTTGTGGCTCCACCTTTGTGGAGTGGAATAACCCTTGCTGTGCACCACTCTATGGGCATGTAGCCTGTGGAGAGGCTGAGTCTGAACACTGTATTTAGGTGAGGGGTTAGTTCATCTTTGAGCTCGTGTAGGACACAGCCTAGGACACTGTCTGGTCCCATTGATGCTGTGTTTTTGGCTTTGGAGAGGGCTGTTTTAACCTGAGTGTCTGTGATTTCAGGGGCACTACATTCTTCTGGTATGGTTATGGGCCCTTTTGGGGGGGGGGGGGTAAAGTTTGCAATGAACCTGTCTGCCAGGATGTTGCCTTGTGGTTATCTTTGGAGTCCTTGGTAATTTTTCTTTTGAAGCTAGCCTTGGATGATTTTATGACGGATCGTAGTTTCTTGCTGATACTGATCAGGGCTGTCTTTCCTTCTTGGGATTTTACTCTTTTCTGTACTAGTTTCCTCCTTTTATTGTATAGCTTGTTTATGGCAGGGGTCCACCAGACTGGTTTCCTTTGCTTGGAGGCATGAGTCTTTGTTTTGCTTGGGATAGCACGATCCATGCATTCTTGTAGGTGCCTGTAGAGTGCATTAGTAAAGGATTTTGCAGCTTGGGCCGCGTTATCCTTTACCATGGGGGATATGAAACTTTCCACCTTGGTCTTAAGTAATGTAAAGTTTGCTTTTGAAAAGCTTTTCACGGTGGTTTCTTTGACCTGGGGTGGGGGCAGAATGTGGATATCCACAGTGATTAGTTTATGGTCAGATCTAATCAGCGAGGGGGTTGACCTCCGGTGTGGAACACCGGTAGCCCATGTTGGTGATGACCAGGTCCAATATGTTGTCACCTCTTGTGGGGGTGTTGACCAGTTGATGTAGGGCATTTGAGTTTATAAATTCTAGGAAATGTTGGGCAAGGGAGTTAGTACTTGAGTAGGTTCCCCCAGGTAATATCTGGGTAATTGAAATCACCCAATATCAGGGTTTTTGGTAGGACCTTTATGTTTTCCAGTGTTTCCAAAAATGCAGAATGGGGGTCCTTGGACATGGTGGCTGATCTGTAGCAAGCTACAATTTGAATTGCATTTCTGCCTGTTGTTAGTTGCACATGGATGATCTCTGAAACACTGTGCTGTGCAACTAACCTGGAGGTGTGGGTATCCTTGATGAATATGGATACGCCCCCGCCTTTTGTATTTCAGTGTGGGTTTTGTGGCCAAAATGTATGGTATGAGTTGTAGCCTGGTAGTGCTGGGGTGCTCTATGGAGCCTTAAACCAGGTTTCTGTTACTGCACATATATCGGTTTTCTCCATATTGAGGAGTGCCACGAGTGCATGCATACTGACGTTTATACTTCTGGCGTTGAGCAGCATTACTCTCAATTTTTTGTTACTTGTGCTATTTACGGTGGTGGATTTGTCTTTTGAGCCTTGCCTAAAAAGGCACTATGGGGTTGGTAAGAGCCGTGGCCAGTATTTAAAAGCCTAAGGTTGACAGGTGCAAGCCATCTCTAGTGCAGCGTGGCTTGTCGAGCATGTCATCCCAGGCTGACAGACACTGGATCCCCTTTGAATGACACCAGAAGCTTAGCCAATTGTTGAATTTGATAATTTTTTTCTTTATACCGTGGTATCAATCTTGGTGAGGGCAGCAGGATGCTACTCAGGATCAGGGTCATACCGGCCTGGGCTACGTGAACAGAGAGCTCTTCCATGTCTCTTTTCTTGTAGTCCAGGGAGGTATGACTCAGGTCATTCACAACAATATGGACAATGAAAGAGTCATATTTGTACTTGTTCTGGAGTGACCTGTGTGCTTGTGTTATGTGTTGAATCCTGGCACCCGACAGACAGCTAATAGTAACCTTCTCCTTGTTCAGCCTAATGAGTGGGACGTCAGTGTGCCTGACTATACAGTCACCTATTACTAGTGTGTTAGGTATGTTATTTTGCCGTAAGGGCTGTGATTGTGTGGCACACTGGTTATGTGAAGTATGTGTTTCATGGTTTGTGTTGGGGGGGGGGTGGAGGTTGCTTGGATGTCTGCTTTGGAGGTCTCTGTTGCTTTTGCAGATTTTTATTTAGAGCCTCCGAGTATGTTTTCATGTATTTATGTGTGTTTTTTGCCGGTGCTGGTTTCATAAGTCTTTGCAAGACTGTTCGTGTGATGCAAGTAATTCCCTTCTTCTCTTGACTGTCTGGTCCAGCCTTGGGTTGAGAGAGCTTAGCCTCCAGTTTAGCAGTATAATTGCATCTTTCGCATGTATTAGTGTTTGGTGGTAGGAGGAGAGGGCTGTCTGTGTACATGAGGCAATTGTAACATTGCCTCAAAATGGCCAGATTCACCAGTTGGACCAGAGAGTACACCTGAAACTGCCCTTTGGACATGCCTGGATAGGTACAGTGAGCTGTTTTACTGATTGGCTGGTAAGGTCGAATAGAGAGCCTTGTCCTTCTCGACAGTATAGGGGGTCTAGTGCTAAGGTTTACAAGCACTTGCTATGAGTTTTGAGCAAGTGCCGGGCTTTGAAGTGAATGGTTTGAGTGCTTAAGTTGAACGTTTGTCTAGTTCCAAGGGAAAAATTTAAGAGTAGACTTTGTGGAGCCGGGAATAGTTATACCCTGGGTAACTGGCACTGCCCAGCACACAAAACTGTGCTAATGCAGGTTTTATAGCAGAGAAATGAAAGAGATAGAAATTATCCCAAAATGACCAATAAACTACTAATTTCTGGGCTGAAACCACTCCTTCAGGGACAGATAGGCTGCTCAAAGCTCTCCTCTCTCACAGGTGAACAGAGAAACTTTCTTCTATCCAAGTAAGGTTTGGGCAAACACAGAAACTTGTAGCACAGCCCTGAATTCAGCACTAACCTGAAAACTGGACTAGACTAGCTTAGAAAAGTGGGAAAACAAGTATTTTTTTTTTTGTTTTTGTTTTCAGTAAATAAAGCATATACAATCAAAAAAACACTTTAAATGCACAGAAATGGCTATCACACTTGAGTGTGTAGCCTACAACAGTTAAACAGGTAATTTAAATACAAAAATGACTTGTGCAGGCAGTAAAATAAGTAAAATATGTAGCTGAAACAAGCTTTTTAAATCACAGAAACTCTAAAAAAATTGGCGTTTTAGGCAGAATTAGCTAAAGGCATCAGGAAAATGCAGAAAAATTATATTTATTCACTCCAAAGTCTCTCTTTTGTCTCTCTGCTGCTTTAGAACTCTGCAGGGCACCAGGCAGGAGCTTGCTGAGCTGTATACAAGCACAAAAACCTTGCATTTTAGGCTTTGTTTGGATTTAGAGGTTGAATTGAACATTTAGGGAGCAGATTACCATATGTACTTCACAACCACACCTGCGCACGATCGTACATTCACACACTGACACGTTCACACATTTGAACATCCACAGACACCCCTCCCACACACACTTATCTGAACATTGCTACAGTTGCCGAACATTGTCGCTCATTGCAAACCTGTAAAAGGGAATGCCGATGCATTCCACAGTCAAAACAGCTAAGTATTTTTTTATTCTAATGAATGCTTGCTTACCAATCCATTTTTTTATATAAGTTTTCATTTGCAAATGAAGAAGTCCATTTGTAAAGGACAACTTACAAAAAAACACAGCAAAATAAATAAAACAAATATAAAGGATTGCTAAGCAGCATTCTGTTACATACTTGTTATACAGCTATGCAGGATGCTAATAAAGAAAGCAACGCGTGGAACAAAATAAAAATAAATATGTGCTTCCCATACAGAAGTTAAAGTTCAAGGGAAAGGCATACTCTCAGTAAACTGTGATGACACAACAAAGTAGGTGTGCTGATAAGGACATTGTCACTTCCTCTTTACAAAAGAGTTTGGACCCGATTTTTAAACACTGGGATTTCCCCTTTAAAAGAAAAAAATAGGGTTTCAAAACACAATCAGCTGCATAGAAGACTTTTCTTACAACTTACACTGTAAACCCCTAGCTGTGTTAGTGTATTGACACACACAAACCTTTTTAATGCCTAATCATAGTAAACAATAAACTGCTTTTAAAGAATTTCAACAATGAATAGGTCTCCAACAAAATCTGCTACACCCTCTCATTATACCTTAATGTTCCTTCTAGCTACATTTAAAATGTGTTAGCTGGTCTGTGGTTTATTTTTTCATCTTTTGTTTGAGTTTCCAACAATATATCTGATGTGCTTTGCATCTGCATCCTCTACACAAATTACTACCCTAACGTTCCAGAAAGGCATCATCGGCGTTCTCAGCTAAATGTTTAAAGAGAAATCTCACAAGGGGCCAAGGACAAATTAGACTAAACATAATCAGAATAAGAAAAATCAGAATTAACCTAAATGTCAAATTTTTAAATTCCAATATTTTATTATATTAAGATGTTAAAAGTTCCTCTCCAAAAAACTAGAGGCAAAACATACCTGTAACAAAATAAGTATATCATTCCATTTAGCATAGTTTGGAAGCAGCAGGCATTAAACAACTTGACTGAAATTAAATTCATCTGCAAAATATTTATAAAATTACCTTGATGGTGATTAAGTGGTAAAGTGTATTTATTTAACATTGATACCACTACGCACAACAAAAAGACGAAAAGACCCAAACTGTTCTATTTTTAATGTATTAAAGAAGTACTATCATTAAGTAGAGGTCCTTTTGAAAATCGGCAATGTCTATTTAAGAACCATGCTCAAAGCTGCACAAACTACAAATGGATGCTGAGTGATTTAAACATGGAACAACTGACTAAAGTACATCAGAATCTCTCTTGTTTTCTGTCTAACTTCAATAAAGGATGAAACGTTTCTGATGGTGCCCACATAGATATGAATTACTCACTACAAACTGTGCAGGGACATGTGAAGCCTTGTTTACAAAAACGCATGCCAGACATTTTGAAATGTCCAATGATGTGATGAGTTATGCACCTCTCTGTCTGCCTACAACAAAATTCATAAATAAGAAGAAGTTATATTATGACATAGTATCACAAAAAGTATTACATACAACTTGTAATGTGGTGCTGTTGGCCTGGGTCATCCACCAGTGCTGTAAAAATAGAAAAAAAAACATCCCTGAAGAGCAACACAATCCTGTTTTTATGAAACAAGTATTTTTTTCTAGAATACCCCTCCTACCACAGTGCTAAAAATTCAATGTGTACAGTCATCTCTCAGTTTTTAACACCATGATCATCCCCTACAGCTTCTGGTACACGAAAACCCAGTTCCTGCTGATTTACTGTCCCATCTTCTCCTGACTACCACAACTGACATCACTAAGTGAAAACAAGGAATTCCTGATAATACAGTTGAACAGAATTGTTTTTATATTAAGGCAACACATAATGCTTACATTGTTACAGTAAATTACAACTGTATCTTTACTTATATAACCATCACCTCAGCAAATCTGTTGTCTCTCTTGACCCTTGTTGTGGCTAAAGAGTTTCTGTGTCCAGTCTACTCATACTGTCTCTTTTCTTTTCTTCATAAAACATTTTAGCTGATTTTGTATAAATAAAGCCAATTTACAACAGAAACAAAATAAACTATATACAGTGCCCAAAACAATAAATACAATGATAAACAATCAATATTTCAAAATTTTTTCAATACGTTATGCAATTTTTTCCATCCAGTCAACTGATGGGTTGTATTACTTCTTCTCATTTTTATTGTACATATTTCTTTATTGCAAACAGATTTAGGTAATTTAATGAGTTCACTATGAAAGGATATGGAAGATTTAACATTCCAGTGTGTTGTTATAACTTTCCTTTCTATAGCTAATATTGCCTACAAAAAAGGTATTTGATGAGCAGCAATAACTTAAAGAATTGATACACTGAACAATATGACAGCATCAGTTATAATACAATTCTCATTCCACAAAGCTTTGCAAAAATATCTAAAATCAACCCAAAAGCTTTAACCAACTTGCAATTAATACTCATATGAAACCAATTTGCTTCAGGTGTCAAGTCACATGTCCAACACTTAATATCATCTTTTTTATAGATTGATACAACCTTACATGGAGTTAAAAACATAAATGTAAACATTTCCAAGTAAATTGTCTCTAGCAAGGAGATGATGCTTTCATGATGATTTTAAACAAAGATTTTTATTTATAGCAGTAAATTCTTCTTTATTAATCTCGGTTGAGTAATTCCAGAAGGAAACATATATAGGTCTAAAAACACTTCTAATAATTGTATATATTTTTGTGATAACTGAGGTGTTCACTATGGAACCAGTAATAATGATGGATGTGAAATCTAAGATTTCTGGCATATTACTGTTAGAAGTATCTAAACTTAATGCAGTTTTATTATGAAGAAATTCTTTCCATGTCTGAATGACTAAACAATTGCAGTTTTGTAAAGTTAATTTGGCTAATAAGAAATTAGCTGAATAGAATGTTTTATCAAACAAACTGGTTCCAGTAAAATAAGTTATTGTTTTTAAAATCTATCGTTTGTCATCAAATGAGATTAAACATCCATTACTAAAGGCTATTGGGAATATTGTTATTAATAGATTTTTTTGTTATATGATTTGAAAATATAAGTCTTTTATAATTTAGCAATAACTGACTTAAGAAAGGAAATAATGTCAGATTATGTTTATCATTAAATGTATATATATATATATATATATATATATATATATATATATATATATATATATATATATATATATAAATATTATTAAGGTCCACAAAGAAACATTACCTATTTTAACAAGAAGATCAAATGTTGTTTTATTGGATTCTAATAACCAAGTTTCATGTAATATTTTCCAATAAGAAGTTCATGACGGATGAATCCATAAAATACAGTTAATTATGGTTGAATTTATATAATGGACAATACTGGGATACACTGTCCCTCTCGCTTCCCAACTTGACGCCTGCCAGTGCAAAGATATTCTGGGTTTCTTTGGGTACCATAAATATTTGAGCAAACTGTCATTTATTTTCTTTGGATCACATTCCTGTCCCAAACTGATGCTTTTTTGGTCCTGCAGCTTTCCTGCTTTAAAGGTTGCTTTTGCACATTTATCAAGACCTAATGACATTCTTTTATCATCTGAAAATTCTTAACCACAAGCAGTTCTGCTCTCAGTTCATCACATCAGCCACAAAATGACCACCAGAAATCTTTACACATTTTCTAGTAGCCAAATTGTATCCATGACCTAGTCTGTTAAGTAAGCTTATACTACCATACGTAAGAGTCTTCCCCTTTTCACAGTTCTCCGTTATGGCTTTATTCTTCCCCTTTTCACAGTTCTCCGTTATGGCTTTATTCTTCCCCTTTTCACAGTTCTCCGTTATGACTTTATTCTTCCCCTTTTCACAGTTCTCCGTTATGGCTTTATTCTTCCCCTTTTCACAGTTCTCCATTATGGCTTTATTCTTCCCCTTTTCACAGTTCTCCGTTATGGCTTTATTCTTCCCCTTTTCATCGTTGTCTATTATGGCTTTATTTAACAACAAATGATGTTTTATTCCATATCACTTTCTCTTGTAACGCTGTTATTTCATTACCATGATTGAGTTTTCTTCTAAATTACTATAAACTATTTTGGCATCAATTCCAGTTTAGAGTTTATACATCATCAGAAGGCAAGTTACTGGTCTATAGTTTTAGGATAGCTTGCAGGCTCGCTCTTAGGTAAGAATACTGCTTTTCTTCTTGTTAACTAGGTTGGCATCTGTTTGGGGCACAGATAAATAAGTCTTACTCATGGCTAAATTTTCATATAAAGATGTTCTTTAGCCAAACGTCAGGTACAGCATCAAGGCCTGCAGTTTTCCA
Source organism: Protopterus annectens (assembly GCF_019279795.1). Taxonomy (NCBI): domain Eukaryota; kingdom Metazoa; phylum Chordata; order Ceratodontiformes; family Protopteridae; genus Protopterus; species Protopterus annectens. The sequence continues at coordinate 1,864,240,714 of NC_056732.1, forward strand.
GTTTGGAGCTTTTCTTAACTTTGTTTTGACATCTCTGGCCGTTACTTCATCCCATTTCATATGCTGTAAATTTGAACTCCTTACTCTTTTACTTCTATACATTCAGCATCCTTATGTTCCACAGGATCTTCATAGATATTTCTCCAAAATGTATCTATTTCCTCTCTTTTTGGTGTTTCTTTTAATTCCTTTTGCCCTGTTTCTCAATTGTCTAGAAAACTTGTTTGGGCCAGGAATAAATTGCTTATTTTGTACTTTTCCTTTATATTTATCTGGATATCTTCTAAGTTTTTCTGCCTTGGTGATATTTTCCGTTTATTTGTGATAATACATGACAGATCCTGATCTGTTCTGATACTGTGCATTCCTTTTAATCATGTCTATCTCTCTGAGTATTTTTGTTGATCTGTTCCCTCTACTATAATCTTCTAACAGTGTCACTTCACATCTTAACTACTTTATAGCTTTTTCTGTTCCATACTTGCATGATGACATTTGATTTCTCCCCTTTCTTTCCCTTCCTGGCTTGCATTTCTGTGGAAAGAGTTTATCTGTTATTAAATTAGTTGCACAGTAATATATCCCATTTACTTCTGTTATATCACATGAATCTCTATGAACACTCATAATTACTGTGTTCATTTGTTTTATCAAACTTCTGACTTTTTGGATTTTATTGACTTTCTCTAGTCTATTTCTTTCATCGATCTTAATATGTCTGTCCATCTCTATTAAATCGAGCAACTCTTCTCTTAGGTCATTTTCTTCTAAACTGAGGGCACAGCCTTTGTTTTCCATTTCCTGCAAGCATGCTACAGAAAGTTCCAAATACTTTTTCCTGTGCTAAATTCTCTTTTGTTTCATCCTGTGTCATCTGTGGCTCTTTAATGTGGAAACTCACTGGCCTATCATTCCGCAACAATGACTGTGTCAGAGATGCCACAGTTTCCTGTTCCTTCCCTTGCTGTGCAACTTCAACTGAGCTTTTGTACTGGTTTCTTATGGAAGGCTCCAAAACATATTCACATGACAACTGATCAGATGTTTCCTGCTCCACTGGTTTCTCCTTAATTTGAGTATCCATTGCTCTATCCTGTTGTGGTGTTATCAGAGTTACATTTTCTACACTAAATCCTTCACTTTGTAGGTAATCCATAACCTAACTAAATCCATAACCAAACTAAAGTAAATACTGTGGGAAGAAATAGTCCGGGAATTGTTATGGGTAGGCTTGTATAGGCCCTAGGGTCGATAGCCTAGTACCAACCTATGAACCTCAGTTTCTATTTCTTTAACTTCTCCATTATTAGTCATCTTTTCTACTTTTCCTCTTTGTTTTCTTATTTTTTTTGTACTGTAAAATTTTCCATATCTGGATGCTTTCCCCTGTATTTCTCAGCAAATATCTTTGGTGCTGCTCTTTTTGCATTGATTAGTTTTCCTTTCTCCTTTACATAAATATTGCAACATATTCAATCTCTTTTCCCCATGTCCATATTTCTTCTTCAGATGTCTCCTGCTCTTCCTGTTTTGCCTTACATGGAGGACCTGTTGCTCCATCATGCAGTAATATAACTTGTTAGACTTTCTACATTAAGTCCTTCACTTCACAGGTATTCCATAACTTCAGCGTCTATTTTTATACAGTCCTTCTGCCATTAGTGTATCACAACCAGCAGCAAGATGAGCAGCTGTTTTAAATTCTGTTCGACAAAACCTACATTTGTCTGCTTCTCCCACATGTTTAATGAACTTTGTAAACCATTTATGTAATCCACTGTCTTGAGCCACCAATATTAACCTTTTGTCGTTTGGTTTAAATTCGCCCCTTCTTAACTATTCCTGCATTTGATCCTGATCAACATGAGGTTGTTCCAAGTGTTTCCCTTACTTGCAACTATATTTATGCATTTTCCACAGTTCTTGCCTTCTCATCTGGTCCTTCACCTTATAGTCTTTCTTTTCTTTTTTGGCACATTCAGTTGCTACCTGATAGCTATCTACTTCTGGTTTGATTTCCATTCCCGCTTAACACTGATATGCTTCTGCTAAATTAAGCAGAGAAGTCATCTTACATTTATTCTCCTCATGTTTCAAAACTTTCACTATATTTGGGTCTTGTGAGGTCAGCAGATATGTGTGCAGTCCCACGACTGCAGATCTATGCACATAATCAATTTCAAGGAAGCCCATCCTTCCTTCAAAATGGGGAATATTTAACCTTGGTATGCCCTGATTTTCTAATCTATCTAACACATTTTGGAGCCAGTCAATCATTCCAAAACTGTAAGTTTAGACAGGAAGAGCAAATTGGTTTATAGCTTGAATTTTGTTCCTAGATGTCAACTCTGCTTTTAGAATTGATTTAAGTTTTCTAAGTTTTATTTGCATTTATTCATGTTTTATTGGTGATCCTTCATCAGTTCCCAAATATTCATATGCTCCCATTTGCTTAAGTTTTTTTTATATCGCATTCTTGTCCCAAACTGATGTTTTCTTGGTGTGGCAGTTTTCCTACTTTGAAGGTTGCTTTTGCACATTTATCAAGACCAAATGACATTCTTATATCATAGGCTCATAGGTTCATAGGTTAGTACTAAGCTAACTGCCCTTGCGAGCCATTTTAAGCCTAGCCAATTATCCCCTGTGAGATTCAAACCCTGTACCTTGTGTTTGTAAGGCAAACATCTTAACCATTAGGCCACCCTAGCAGCGGTTTTTAATTTTGCTGCCTTTTTAATTTCTCCAAGTTTTTTGGGTTTCCAATACCATGATGGGACTGGACCCAATTCCTAAGTCAAAGTACAATTAAAGTTCATGAAATTAGTATTGTCTCACTCTTTGATGTTAGCCAAAAGTGCTCTTTGTAGCACCCGCAATGTGCCCAGTAATGACTCCTTTAACAATTCGTACAGTGTTACATGAATTGGTAACATATCTAAATACGACTGTAAATTATTTTTTTATAAGACCAGTTGCTCCTACTACTATTGGAACTGTCTAGGTATCTTTCTGCCACATGGGTCTCGTTTCTGCCTGCAGATTGAGGTATTTTATGACTTTGTCTCTCTGTACGCAAGACACTGTAGTCAAAAGGTGAGCCGATTTCAATGATCAATGCTACTTTTGTCTTATTTTCGTGGACCACTATATCCGGTTTTCTAGCATCTATCTTTTGGACTGTTAGTATTGGGTGATCCCATGTGATGTAAACTTCATCATTTTCTATGCTTCTCTGTGGTTCACGTTTACAGTGTTTTTCAGCCACTTCGATACCATAAAGTTTGCACAATCTCCAGTGTAACACTCTCGCCGCATTATTATGCCTTTCAGTATACAGTCCCTCTGCCATTAGCAAGCTGCAACCAGCAATAAGGTGTGTGACTGTTTCCAATTCAGTTCCACAAAACCTACATTCTCCCACATGTTCAATGGACTTAGTAAACCAGCGTGTATGTAGCCCACTATCTTGGGCTGCCAATATTAACCTTTCATTTCTCGATGTAAATTCACCTTTCCTTAACCATTCCTGCATTTGTTCTTGATCAACATGAGGCTCTTCCAGATGTTTTCTATACTTGCAACTATATTTATGTTTTTTTCCACATTTCTTGCCTTCTCATCTGGTCCTTCACCTTATATTTTTTCTTTTGTTTTTTTAGCACATTCAGTTGTTGCTGCCTGTTTTTTATCCACTTCGGGTTTGATTTCCATTCATGCTTGACGTCAATATGCTTCTGCTAAATTAAGCAGAGATGTCATATTAGATTTATTCTCCTCATGTTTCAAAACTTTCACCACATTTGGATCTTGTGAGGTCAGTAAATGTGTGGAGTCCCACAATTGCAGATCTATACATGTAATCAGTTTCAAGGAGGCCCATCCCTTCTTCAGAATGGGGAATATATAATCTTGGTATACACTGATTTTTATAAATCATTTGGTGAGCATGGAGCATCCTTCTTGTTTTAATATCCAATCTACCAAACACTTTTTGGGGCCAGTCAGTCACTCTAAAACTAAGTTAGGACAGGAAGAACAAATTGATTTATAGCTTGAATCTTATTCCTAGGTTTCAATGCTGTTTTCAGGATTAATTTAAGTCTTCTAAAGTACTCCTTACTAAGTTTTATTTGCATTTGTTTATGTTTTATTATGTATTTATACACCCCCTCTTGCTCAAGTTCTTTTATATCCCATTCTTGTCCTAAACTGATGTTTTCCTGGTGCTGCAATTTTCCTTTTTTAAAGGTTGTTTTTGCACATTTATCAAGACCAAATGACATTCAAATATCATCTGAAAAAGTTTTGACAACCTGCAGCTGTGCTTTCAGTTCCTCATTAGATGAGCTATACAATTTTAAATCATTGACAAAGAGAAGATAAGTCATTAGACTTAGTTTTCTAGAAGCCAAATTATAGCCATGGCCTAAGCTGTTAAGCAAACAGATTAATGGGTTAATGGCAAGGCAGAATAGCAAGGGTGACAGAGAGTCATCCTGGAATATCCCCCTTTGAATTTTTATCCCTGGGATAATAATCTGTCTTTTATCATGGCTTAATTGCAAAGTGGTCTGCCACTGCTTCATGGTCGCTGTAATGTAGTCAATCAGTGTACAGTGTATTTTATACATTTTTAAGCATTCTTTTATCCATGAATGTGGGATACTATCAAATTCTTTTTTGTAGTCATTCCATGCCATACTTAGGTTCTTCCCCTTCTTACAGTTATCCACAATAACTTTAACAACAAATGGTCCTGTGTTCCATATGACTTTCTTTTATTGCCCTTTTATTATACTGCCATAATTGAGTTTTCTTCTAAATGACTATACACTCTGTCAACATCTTTCACGTGTATATTTTCTACATCATCGGAAGACAAGTTATTGGTCTATAATTTTTAGGGTAGCTTGCAGGTTCACTCTAAAGTAAGAACAATATTTTTCTTGTTGTTAACCAGTGCAGTGTATGTTCAGGGTGCACATATAAATAGTTCTTACTCATGGCTAAATCCTCGTGCAAAGAAGTTAATACTTTAAATCAAAAGTTAGGTACTGCATCTGGGCCTGGGGTTTTCCACTTAGAGGCTTTTCTCAAGTTTATTTCAATCTCTCTGGCTGTTATTTCATCCCATTTCATACCCTGTACCTTTAAACTTCTTATTCTTTCCTTTACTTCTTCTATCTATATTTGTTATGTTCCATAGGATCTTCATAGATACTTCTCCAAAATGTATCCACTTCCTCTTTTTTTGGCAGTCTATCAATTCCTTTTACCTTATTTCCCAATTCTCTATAAAACATTTTGGGGTCATTAGTAAATTGTTTATTTTGTGCTTTTCTCTTATATTTATCTTTGTATCTTCTAAGTCTTTCCACATGTTTTGAAATTTTTAGTTTATCTCCAATAGTGCATAATAGATCCTGGTCTGTTCTAATACTGCGCATTGCTTTTATCACATCTATCTTTCTTACTATTTTTGTCGATCTGTTCCCTCGTCTATAATCTTCTAACAATGATACTTTTTTGTCTTAACTGCTTTATAGTTTTCTCTATTCGATATTTCCTTGATGGTATTCACTTTTGCCCTCTCTTTTCCCTTGCTACCCTATGTTCCTGTGGTAGAACTTTATTGATTATTAATTTAGCAGCACAGTACTATATTCTGTTTAATTCTGTTATATCACAAGGATCTCTATGGACAGTCTTAATTACTGTTAATTTGTTTTATCAAGCTTCTGACTTTTGGGGGTTTTGTTAACCTTTTGCAGTCTACTTCTGCCCACTGTGGAGCCTCTGATGAATCATCATATTGTTTTTGTATCCAAAACTCTTGTCACAAATTGTACATTTATATGGTTTCTGCCCAGAGTGCATATTTTGATGAAATACTAGTTGATTATTCAATCCAAAACTACTGCCACACATGGTGCATTTATATAGTTTCTAAGTCAAATGAGTCAAAGTACGATTAAAGTTCATGAAATTAGTATTGTTTCAATCTTTGATGTCAGCCAGGAGTGCTCTTCCCAGCCCCCCCCCCCCCCAATGTGCCCAGTAATGACTCCTTCTGCAGTTTGTATAGAGTTACATTTTATTTATTTATTTTATTTATTTATTACATTTGTTAACCGGGAAAGTCTGACTGGGCTAGAAGTCTGTTTTCAGTGAAGGCCCAGGGAGAAAAGCTCCAAAAAACAATACAATATAGAGTAGAATATATTCTTTGAGTAATACAATGTTAGTTCACTAAACAGAAATTCTAAGACATTAAATACATTTCTTACTTACAATAACATAACTCAGTCTAGGCAAAAAATAAGACGTTCCACAATATAGCACTGTCTGACTAGAAATTTGAGATTCAACCTTACAGTGTTGGCATGGTAGGAAGGAGGGATTAATACAGAAGAAATATTTAGACAAAAGGAGATCAGGGAGAAATTGTAGTAATAGTGTTTTGACATACCAGTAAAGGTGGGCAGTGGAGGGAATGAGGATAGGTGAATTAGCCTGGGGTAAGGCATGAGCAGAGCCAATGATTAGCTATGTAGTTTATTAGTAGTTGTTTGAACTCAAGGTGGTGTTGGTTTTTAGTAATTGTAGGTGGGCGAGTATTCCATAGTTTGGTAATTTTATTAGAATACAGACAGTGCCCGTGATAGTTGTGGGATTGGGTGACCTTTAGTGTAAGTTTGTTAGAGGATCTGAGGGTTCTGTGGTTGAGACTGGGTTGGATGAGATTGGAGAGGGCAGGGCAGTTAGTGGGAAGGAGAATTATTTTGTGGACTACTGATAGTTGGTTGAGATCTAGAAGGTTAAGGAGTTCAAGATATTTTAGTTGAGAGAGCACAGCACAGTGGAGAGTCCTGTGTGGGGTATTCAAGGCAAACTTTGCAATTTTGTGATATCAAGATTCTAGATAGTTTAGGTCCGATTTGCGAAAGTTGGTGAGTATGTGAGATCCGTAAAGGAGAGAAGAAAACAGGTAAAAATGAGCAGTGGCAAGCCTGGCATTAAGGGATAGGTATGGTTTGGCCCTATATAAGGTGCCAAGCTTGATGTGCACTTTTTGATTGCCAAGGAGACATGTTTTTCAAAAGTTAGATTCTTGTCGATAGTTATCCCTAGGTGTTTGGTATGAGTTCTGGGTTCTATCTTGGTACTGTTTGAGGAGGGGACTGACAGAGGGGGATAACAAGGTTTGGATTTTTTGTTTTTGAAGATTATTAGTTTGGTTTTATTTGGGTTGAGAATTAGTTAATGTTCTGATAGGTATTTTTCTATGCTTACGAAAGATGGCTGCATTTTTACTTGAAGTTCATGGGGTGTTGGGGCACAGCATACAAGGGTAGCATCGTCTGCATATTGGACAGTTGTGGATAGCTTAATTGCTGAGCTGAGGTTGTTTCTGAAAAGGATGAAGAGGAGAAGGCCTAGTATAGACCCTTGGGGCACGCCAACAAAATATGGAGAAGGGGAGAGAGTATTTTGCCTTTTGGTGGCCTGCTGCCTATTGGAAAGATAACTGAGGAACCAGGACTGACAGGGTATGTGTCGATGTCATAGGTTGAGAGTTTGTTGAGTAGGAACTGTTGGGAAATTGTGTTGAAGGCTTTAGCTATGTCCAGAAAGATGGAGGAAACTGCCTGGCCTTCATTTAGGAGTTGATGAATTGTGTTAGTAAAAGAGATTAGGGCAGTGGAAGTACTGTGTTTGGGTCTGAAGACATGTTGTGAGTGGGATAAGAGATTGTTAGAGAGTAGATGGTTGAGCAGCTGTTTATGCATGCATTCTTCTAAGATTTTAGCTAGGGGGATAGGATGGCAATGGGGCAGAAGTTGGACAGTTCTTTAGAGGGACTGCCTTTGTGGAGTGGGATGATACGTAATATTTTCCAGAGAGTTGGCACATAATGTTCACAGAGTGAGCAATTGATCAAGATAGATATAGGGTAAGCAATGGAAGGGGTTACACATTTCAGGAATTTGTTTGGGAGATGGTCAGCAGCCAGACAGCAGGGTTTAAGCTTGGCTAGGAGAGATTTTATGCAGCTAGTTTGAATGGAGAAAAGCAGGAGGAGTTAGGAATATCAGAAGATGTGGTAGGGATCGTGAGAGGTGTATTAGATTGATTGCCTAGTAGGGAGGTTATGGAATTAATGAAGTGGGAGTTGATTTGGGTTGCAATGAGATCAGTGTTGTTAGTGGTTACTGGGGTTGAGGTTGTGGTAGGGGAGTGGTCTGGGCTTCAGAGATAGTTTATGTTATCCTAGAATTTACGGGGGCTTTAATGGTGTTTTTATTGGCAGGATTGGAAGTACACTTGCTTGTCTACTTTGATTTTTTTAGCTTGATTCCTCACTTGTTTATAAGTAGATAGGTTAGTTATGTTTTTGGTGTTATGGTAATCTGACCAAGCTCTATCTCTTTGTTTGAGTAAAAGTTTGGTTTCTTTGGTTAACCAGGACAGAGGCTTGGATTCAGAGCATATTTTTCAAAATGGGGCAATATTGTTGGGTATGTCAAGGAAGGTAGTATTAAAGAATTGTACTGCTAGGTCTAGATGGAGATATTTTATGGGTGTCCAGTCAAACTGTTGTAGGATCTGGTTAAAAATTGAGGGTGAGAAGCATTTTTTTGCAATGGATGTATTTGTAGGAGATGTTAGATTGAGAGTGTACATGTTTTCTGTAAAGAAACGTAGGGGAATGATCATTGAATGAGTCTGATAAGCAGCCTGATATGTAACTTAGGTTGGGATTATTGGTTAGTATCCAGTCTAATGTAGACTGTCTGTTGGCTTGTTTGTCGATGTGAGTTGGCTGGTCTGGGTGAAGTTGTAGAGATTGAGGAAATATGAAGGCTTATCTGATGTACAGGTTTGCCAGTTGAGGTTGAAATCACCAAGAATAATTGTTTCTTGGTTGTAATTAAGGGATGCCCATGATAGGAGACTTTCAATGGTGGGTAGGGTGTTATATGGACGGAGGTAGACAGCTATGATAATAATTATTTTATTAGGATTTATTTCAAGACGTGTGGTTAGAATCTCAGTGCTGTCTAGGTCAGGTGCAGAGCATTGGAATTGTTCAACTTTAAGGTTATCCTTGAATAGTACAACTACACCACCACCACTTTTTTGTAATCTGTGTAGTCTGATGTTATGGCCTTTTGGGGTAACGTCATTGTCCCTGATATGGGGTTTTAACCAGGTTTCAGTTATAACTGCTATGTCAGGGGTGTAGGTGGCTAAGGTGGCTTGGAATTCGCTAGTTTTGTTAACTATACTCTGGAGGTTAAAACTGGTGAGTAGTAGTAGGCCTGAGTTGGATGTTTTTGGGAGTGGGGGTAATGGTGGGTGATTTGGGGGAAAAGAGAAAAGTTGGATGAGTTTTGTGGAGGTGAGGGGGTGTACTTTGAAGCAGGGTTGGGTTGGATGTCTGCACGCAGTTTAATTTTAGCGATAGAGTGCAATATGAGATATTTTAATTTCATAGTTGACCTAGAATGAGTGTGAGTCATGGAAGTTGGACAGAAGGTTTTTAGGAGCTTGAAGGAGGCATGTAGGTATGTAGTAGAGTTGTTACACAGCTGTGGGCAGATGTCAGAGACATGTCGGAGAATGGATGTGTGTAATGTTGTAACTGTAGTGAGGTGAAATTGTTGGTGAGCTAGACTGAAAGGAGTAGAAGAATATTAGATGTTATGCAGTTGTGGTAGTGCATGGTAAGCAATAGGTGGGGTAGAAGAGCTGAAAGGATGTTAAAAGGTGGAGGGGAGAGGATAGGGATGTATTTGCTGAGTGTGAGGTGGAGGTATGGGGTTTGAGGGGAGGGTAGTGAAATTAGAGTGGATGTGGATAGGTGGAAAGGGGTAAAGGTACATGTATTGGTAACATATCCAAATATGATTGTAGATTATTTTTTATAAGACGCATTGTTCCTACTATTGGAACTGTCTGGGTTTCTTTCTTCCACATTGCTCTTCATTCTGCCTGGAAATCCTGATACTTTATGACTTTGTGTGTCTCTGTATGCAGGACACTATAGTCACTGGGTGCAGTGATTTCAATGATCAATGCCACTTCTGTCTTCTTTTCCTGGACTACTACATCTGTTTTTCTTGCATCTATCTTTTGAACTGTTGGTAATGGATAATCCCATGTGATATAAACTTCATCATTTTATATTATGCTTTGTGGCTCATATTTCCAGTGTTTTTCTGCCACTTCAATACCATAATGTTTGTACAATCCTCAGTGCAACAGTCTTGCCACATTATTATGCCTCTCAGTATACAGTCCTTCTGTCATTAGTATGTCATAACCATCAACAACATGTGCAACGTTTTCCTATTCTGTTTTACAAAACCTACATTTTTATGTTTCTCCCACATGTTCAATGGACGTTGTAAAACAACATGTACGCAGCCCACTATCTTGTACCACCAATATTAACCTTTCATCCCTTGGTTTGAATTCACCGCTCCTTAACCATTCCTACATTTGTTCCTGATCAACATGAGGTTCTTCCAGAAGTTTTCTATACTTGAAATTATATTTATGCATTTTCCATATTTCTTGCCTTCTCGTCTGATCTTTCACCTTTTGGCACATTCAGTTGCTGCCTGATTTTTATCTACTTGTGGTCTGATTTCCATTCCTGGCTGACACTGATATGCTTCTCCTAATTTAAGCAGAGAAGTCATCTTAGATTTATTCTCCTCGTTTCAAAATTTTCACTACATTTGGGTCTTGTGAGGTTAGCAGATATGTGTGGAGTTCCACAATTGTAGATCTGTACATGTAATCAATGACAAGGAGGCCCATCCCTCCTTCGGAATTGGGACTATATAATCTTGGAATGCACTGATTTTTACAGATACTTTGGTAAGCAGAAAGCATCCTTCTTGTTTTTCTGTGTAATCTATCCAACATGTTTTGGAGCCAGTCAATCACTCCAAAACTAAGGACAGGAAGAGCAAATTGGTTTATAGCTTGGATTTTGTTTCTACATGAAAATGCTGTTTTCAGGATTTAAATATTTTAAAATATTCCTTACTAAGTTTTATTCACATGTTCTAGTGTTGATCCTTCATCAATTCCCAAATATTTATACACTCCCTCTTACTCAAGTTCTTTTATATCTTTTCCCAAACTGATATTTTCTTGGTGCTGCAGTTTTCCTGCTTTAAAGGTTGCTTTTGCACATTTATCAAGTCCAAATGAGATTCTTATATCATCTGAAAAAGTTTTGATAACTTGCAGTTGCGCTTTCAGTTTCTCATCTGATGAGCTATACAGTTGTAAATTGACAAAGATATTTATTTATTTTATTTATTTAACATTTGTTGACCGGGAATGTCCGACTAGGTTCCACAGAGCCTGTTTTCAGTGGAGGCCCGGGGAGAAACGCTCCAGATGTATGTTTTTGGAATAGATAAGATGAGAAGTCTTTACAGTTTGTTGTTTTCTAGGAGCCACATTATAGCCATTGCCTAAGCTGTTAAGCCGATAGCTTAATGAGTTAAGGGCAAGGCAGAATAGCAGCGGTGGCAGAGTCACCCTGGAATATCCCCCTTTGAATTATTATCCCTGGAATAATAATTTGTCCTTTATAATGGCTTAATTGTAAAATAGTCTGCCACTGTTTCATGGTAATTGTTGTGCCTCTGATGAATCCCCATACATTTTTTGTGTAAAAAAACTGTTGCCAGATATGGTAAATTTATACAGTTTCTGCCTTTTCTAATTTCTCTAAATCCTTTGGGTTTCTAATACCATGATGGGGGTGGACCCCATTCCTAAGTCAAAGTATGATTAAAGTTAATGAAATTAGTATTGTTTCATTCTTTGATGTCAGCCAAAAGTGCTCTTCACAGCATCCGCAGTGTGCCCAGTAATGACCCCTTCTGTAAATCATATGTAGTTACATGTATTGGTAACATATTTAAACATGATTGCAGACCCTTTTTTATAAGACCCGTTGCTCCTACTACAATTGAAACTATCTGGGTATTCTCCTTCCACATTGCTCCCATTTCTGCTTGCAGATCCTGATATTTTATGACTTTGTGTCTCTCTGTATGCAGGACACTGTAGTCACTGGGTGTGACAATTTCAGTAATCAATGCTGCTCTTGTCTTCTTTTCTTAAACTACTGTATCTGGTTTTCTAGCATCTATCTTTTGAATTGTTGGTAATGGGTGATCCCATGTGATGTAGACGTCATCATTTTATATTATGCTTTGTGGCTCATATTTCCAGTGTTTTTCAGCTACATCAATACCACAATGTTTGCACAATCCCCAGTGCAACAGTCTTGCCACATTATTATGCCTTTCAGTGTATAGGCCCTCTGTCATTAGTATGTCACAACCAGCAATGAGGTGTGTGACTATTTCCAGTTTGGTTTTACAAAAACCTACATTTATCTGTTTTTCCCACATGTTCAATGGACTTTGTAAACCAGCGTGTACGTAGACCACTGTCTTGGGCTGCCAATATTAACCTTTCATTTCTTGGTTTGAATTCGCCTCTCCTTAACCACTCCTGCATTCATTCCTGATCAACATGAGGTTCTTGCAGACGTTTTCTATACTTGGCACTATATTTATGATTTTTCCACATTTCTTGCCTTTTTGTCTGATCCTTCACCTTATATTCCTTCTTTTTTTTTTGGCACATTCTGTTGCTGCCTGGTTGTTATCTACTTCTGGTTTGATTTGCATTTCTGCTTGACGCCGATATGCTTCTGCTAGACTAAGCAGGGAAGTCATCTTAGATTTATTCTCCTCATGTTTCAAAACTTTCACTATGGTTGAGTCTCGTGAGGTCAGCAGATACGTGTGAAGTTCCATGATTGCAGATATGTACATGTAATCAATTTCAAGGAGGCCCATCCCTCTTTCAGAATGAGGAATATATAATCTTGGTATGCAGAGATTTTTATAGATCATCTGGTGAGCATGAAGCATCCATCTTGTTTTAATATCTAATCTAGCCAACATGTTTTGGGGCCAATCAATCACTCCAAAACTGTAAGTTAGGACAGACACAGCAACTTGGTTTATAGACTGGATTTTGTTCCTGGTCATCAACGCTGTTTTCAGGATTAATTTAAGTCTAAAGTACTCCTTATTAAGTTTTATACACATTTGTTCATGTTTTATTGCCGATCCTTCATCAATTCCCAAGTATTTATACACTCCCTCTTGCTCAAGTTCTTTTATATCACATTCTTGTCCCAAACTGATGTTTTACTGGTGCTGCAGTTTTCCTGCTTTAAAGGTTGCTTTTGTAAATTTATCAAGACCAAATGACATTCTAATATCATCTGAAAATGTTTTAACAACCTGCAGCTGTGATTTCAGATACTCATCTGATGAGCTATACAGTTTTAAATCATCAACAAAGACAAGATGAGAAGTCTTTACACTTTGTTGTTTTCTTGGAGCCACATTATAGCCATGGCCTAAGCTGTTAGGTAGATAGCATAATGGGTTAAGAGCAAGGCAGAATAGTAATGGTGACAGAGAGTCACCCGGTAATATCCCCCATTGAATTTTTATCCCTGGGATAGTAAATTGTCTTTTATCATGATTTAATTGCAAAGTAAACTGCCATTGTTTCAGGGTCACTGTAACATAGTCAATCAGTGTAGGATGTATCTTGTACATTTTTAAGTAGTCTTTCATCCATGAATGTGGGATACTATCAAATGCTTTTTTGTAGTCAATCCATGCCATACTTAGAGTCTTCCCCTTTTTACAGTTCTCCACTATGACTTTATATAACATAAGATGATCCTTTGTTGCATCTGACTTTCTTTTATTGCCCTTTTGTTCTACTGCCATAATTGAATTTTCTTCTAAATAATTATAAACTCTGTTGGCATCAATTTCCGTGTATAGTTTATACATAGTCGATAGGCAAGTTATTGGTCTATAATTTTTAGGGTAGCTTGCAGGTTCACTCTTAAATAAAAGCATTGTTTTTCCTGTTGGACCACTATAGCCGGTTTTCTAGCATCTATCTTTTGAATTGTTGGTATTAGGTGATCCCATGTGATATATCATTTTCTATGATTCTTTGTGGCTCATGTTGCCAGTGTTTTTCAGCCACTTTGATAATCTCCAGTGTAACAATCTCGCCATAGTATTATGCCTTTCAGTATACAGTCTCTCTGCCATTAGTGCAGTGCAACCAGCAACAAGGTGTGTGACTGTGTCCAACTCGGTTCCACAAAACCTACATATGTTTTTTTCTCCCACATGTTCAATGGACTTTGTAAACCAGCACATATATGTAGCCCACTATCTTGGGCTGCCAATATTAACCTTTCATTTCTTGATGTGAATTCACCTCTCCTTAACCATTTGTTCTTGATCAACATGAGGCTCTTCAAGAAGTTTTCTATACTTGCAACTATATTTATGTTTTTTCCACATTTCTTACCTTCTCATTGGTCCTTCACCTTACATTCTTTCTTTTGTTTTTTAGCACATTCAGTTGCTCCATATGTCTTTCTTTTATTGTCCTTTTGTTCTACTGCCATAATTGAGTTTTCTTCTAAATGACTATAAACTCTGTCGGCGTCAATTCCTGTGTATAGTTTGTACATCACTGGAAGACGTGTTATTGGTCTATAATTTTTAGGGTAGAACTACAGAGGGATTAAACTGGTCAATCACAGCATGAAGTTATGGGAAAGAGTAGTGGAAGCTAGGTTAAGAAGGGAGGTGATGATTAGTGATCAGCAGAATGGTTTCATGCCAGGAAAAAGCACTACAGATGCAGTGTTTGCTCTGAGAGTGTTGATGGAGAAGTACAGAGAAGGTCAGAAGGAGTTGCATTGTGTCTTTGTGGATTTAGAGAAAGCGTATGACAGGGTGTCTAGAGAGGAGTTGTGGTATTGTATGAAGAAGTCGGGAGTGTCAGAGAAGTATGTATGAGTGGTACAGGATATGTAAGAGGGTAGTGTGACAGCGGTGAGGTCTGCGGTGAGAGTGATGGATGCGTTTAAGGTGGAGGTGGGATTACATCAAGGATCAGCTCTGAGCCCTTTCTTATTTGCAATGGTGATGGACAGGTTGACAGACGAGATCAGACAGGAGTCCCCATGGCCTATGATGTTTGCAGATGACATTGTGATCTGTAGTGAGAGTAGGGAACAGGTGGAGGAGACCCTGGAGAGATGGAGATATGCCTAGACAGAAGAGGAATGAAGGTCAACAGGACTAAGACAGAATATATGTGTGTGAATGAGAGGGAGGATAGAGGAATGGTGAGGATGCAGGGAGTAGAGGTGGCGAAGGTGGATGAGTTTAAGTACTTGGGATCAACAGTTCAGAGTAATGGTGAGTGTGGAAGAGAGGTGAAGAAGAGAGTACAGGCAGGAAGGAGTGGATGGAGAAGAGTGTCAGGAGAGATTTGTGACAGACGAGTACCAGTAAGAGTGAAAGGAAAGGTCTACAAGAGGGTAGTGAGACCAGCTATGTTATATGGGTTGGAGACAGTGGCATTGACAAAAAGGCAGGAGTCAGAGCTTGACGTGGCAGAGTTGAAGATGTTAAGATTTGCACTGGGTGTGATGAGGATGGACAGGATTAGGAATAAGTATATTAGAGGGTCAGCCCAGGTTGGAAGGTTTGGAGACAAAGCCAAAGAGGCAAGATTACGTTGGTTTGGACATGTGCTGAGGAGGGATGCAGAGTATATTGGGAAAAAATGCTAAGGATGAAGCTGCCGGGTAACAGGAAAAGAGGAAGACCTAAGATAAGGTTTATGGATGTGGTGAGAGAGGACATGAAGGTGACTGGTGTGACACAGCAAGATTCAGAGGACAGGAAGAAATGGAAACAGTTGATCTGCTGTGGCGACCCCTAACGGGAGCAGCCTAAAGAAGAAGAAGAAGAATTTTTAGGGTAGTTTGTGTTTTTCCTGTTGTTAACCAGTGCTGTGTGTGTTCAGGGCATGCATATAAATAGTTCTTACTCATGGCTAAGTCCTTGTGCAAAGAAGTTAATACTTTATGCCAAATCTTAGGTACTGCATCTAGGCCTGGGATTTTCCAGTTAGAGGTTTTTCTCAACTTTGTTTCAATCTCTCTGGTTGTTATTTCATCCCATTTCATATCCTGTACCTTTAAACTTCTTATTCTTTCTTTTACGTCTTTTATCCATTTAGCATCGTTGTTATGTTCCACAGGATCTTCATAGATACTTCTCCAAAATGTATCTACTTCCTCTTTTTTTGGTAGTCTATCTATTCCTTTTACCTTATTTCCCGGTTCTCCATAAAACTTTTTTGGGTCATCAATAATTTGTTTATTTTGTGTTTTTCCCTTATATTTATCTTCGTATCTTCTAAGTCTTTCCGTCTTTTTTGAAATTTTTCATTTATCTCCAATAGTGCATAATAGATCATGGCTTGTTCTAATACTGTGCATTGCTTTTATCACATCTATCTTTCTTAATATTTTTGTTGATCTGTTCCCTCTTCTATAATCTTCTAACAATGATACTTCGTGTCTTAGCTGCTTTACAGTTTTCTCTATTCAATATTTCCATAATGGTATTCACTGTTGCCCCATTTTCCCCTCACTACCCTATGTTCCTGTGGTAGAACTTTATCAGTTATTAATTTAGCAGCACAGTAATATAGTCTGTTTACTTCTGTTATATCGCATGGATCTCTATGGACAGTCCTAATTACTGTGTTCATTTGTTTTATCAAGCTTCTGACTTTCATCAAATGATTCTTCATTACAAAACTCTTGTCACATACGGTTCATTTCTATGTCTTCTGTCCACTGTGCAGCCTCTGATGAATCACCACACTGCTTTTGTATCCAAACCTCGTCACAAATGGTACATTTCTATGATTTCTGCCCAAGGTGCACATTTTGATGATGTACCAATTTAGTCTTCTGCACAAAACTCTTGTTACACATGGTGCATTTATATGGCTTCTGCCCAGTGTGGGTATAGTTATGTTTTACCAGGTATTGACGGATTGCAAAACTCTTGTCACACATGGTGCATTTATATGGCTTCTGCCCACTATGGAGCTTCTGATGACTATTCAAATGGCTTTTGTGTCGAAAACTCTTATCACAAATGGTGCATTTATATGGCTTCTGTTCAGTGTGGGTATAGTTATGTATCCCCAAGTATTTCTTGGTTGCAAAACTCTTGTCACACATGGTGCATTTATATGGTTTCTGCCCAGTGTGGGTATAGTTATGTATCACCAAGTAATTCTCGATTGCAAAACTCTTGTCACACATGGTGCATTTATATGGTTTCTGCCCAGAGTGTAAATTTTGATGAAGTATCAGATTAGCCTTGCTCACAAAACCCTTGTCACATATGGTGCATTTATATCTCGATTGCCCACTGTGGAGCCTCTGATGAATCACCATACTGCTTTTGTATCCAAACCTCTTGTCACAAATGGTACATTTATATGCTTTCTGCCCCAAGTGCATATTTTGATGATCTATGAATCTATTCTTCAGCACAAAACTCTTGTCACACATGGTGCATTTATATGGCTTCTGCCCAGTGTGGGTATAGTTATGTACCACCAGGTATTGATTGGTTGCAAAACTCTTGTCACACATGGTGCATTTATATGGCTTCTGCCTAAAGTGCATATTTTGATGATCTATGAATTTATTCTTCAGCACAAAACTCTTGTCACACATGGTGCATTTATATGGCTTCTGCCCACTATGAATATGGAGCTTCTGATGACTATTCAAATTGCTTTTGCGTCGAAAACTCTTATCACAAATGGTGCATTTATATGGCTTCTGTTCAGTGTGGGTATAGTTATGTATCCCCAAGTATTTCTTGGTTGCAAAACTCTTGTCACACATGGTGCATTTATATGGTTTCTGCCCAGTGTGGGTATAGTTATGTATCACCAAGTAATTCTCGATTGCAAAACTCTTGTCACACATGGTGCATTTATATGGTTTCTGCCCAGAGTGTAAATTTTGATGAAGTATCAGATTAGCCTTGCTCACAAAACCCTTGTCACATATGGTGCATTTATATCTCGATTGCCCACTGTGGAGCCTCTGATGAATCACCATACTGCTTTTGTATCCAAACCTCTTGTCACAAATGGTACATTTATATGCTTTCTGCCCCAAGTGCATATTTTGATGATCTATGAATCTATTCTTCAGCACAAAACTCTTGTCACACATGGTGCATTTATATGGCTTCTGCCCAGTGTGGGTATAGTTATGTACCACCAGGTATTGATTGGTTGCAAAACTCTTGTCACACATGGTGCATTTATATGGCTTCTGCCTAAAGTGCATATTTTGATGATCTATGAATTTATTCTTCAGCACAAAACTCTTGTCACACATGGTGCATTTATATGGCTTCTGCTTAGTGTGGGTATAGTTATGTACCACCAGGTATTTGTTGGTTGCAAAACTCTTGTCACACATGGTGCATTTATATGGTTTCTGCCCAGAGTGTAAATTTTGATGAAGTATCAGAGTAGCCTTGCTCACAAAACCCTTGTCACATATGGTGCATTTATATCTCGATTGCCCACTGTGGAGCCTCTGATGAATCACCATACGGCTTTTGTATCCAAACCTCTTGTCACAAATGGTACATTTATATGCTTTCTGCCCCAAGTGCATATTTTGATGATCTATGAATCTATTCTTCAGCACAAAACTCTTGTCACACATGGTGCATTTATATGGCTTCTGCCCAGTGTGGGTATAGTTATGTACCACCAGGTATTGATTGGTTGCAAAACTCTTGTCACACATGGTGCATTTATATGGCTTCTGCCCACTATGGAGCTTCAGATGACTTTTCAAATAGCTTTTGTGTCGAAAACTCTTATCACAGATGGTGCATTTATGTGGCTTCTGTTCAGTGTGGGTATAGTTATGTATCGCCAAGTATTTCTTGGTTGCAAAACTCTTGTCACACATGGTGCATTTATATGGTTTCTGCCCAGTGTGGGTATAGTTATGTATCACCAAGTATTTCTCGATTGCAAAACTCTTGTCACACATGGTGCATTTATATGGTTTCTGCCCAGAGTGTACATTTTGATGAAGTATCAGATTAGCCTTGCTTACAAAACTCTTGTCACACATGGTGCATTTATATCTCTTCTGCCCACTGTGGGCATTCTGATGATTCACCATGCTGTTTTTGTATGCAAAACTCTTGTCACAAATAGTACATTTATATGGTTTCTCCCCACTGTGGACCCTCTGATGAATCGTCACATTGTGTTTTTGTACAAAACTCTTGTCACATGTGGTACATTTATATGGTTTTTGCCCACTGTGGACCCGCTGATGAATAATCATACTGTTTTTGCGTGCAAAACTCTTGTCACACATGGTACATTTATATGGTTTTTGCTCACTGTGGACCCTCTGATGAATCATCATATTGTTTTTGCATGCAAAACTCTTGTCACATGTGGTACATTTATATGGTTTTTGCCCACTGTGGACCCTCTGATGCAGCACCATCAAGCTTTTGTATTTAAAGCTCTTGTCACACGTGGTACATTTATGTGGTTTATGCCCACTGTGGACCCTCTGATAAAGCACCATCCTGCTTTGTTTTACAAAACTCTTGTCACATGTGGCATATTTGTGTGATTTCTGCTCTGTATGCATCTTCTGATGACGTGTCAGTTGGTTCTTCCGCATAAAATTCTTGTCACACGTGGTACATTTATATGGCTTTTGCCCAGTGTGGAGACCCCGATGAGTCATCAAATTGCTTTTGTATAAAAAATTCTTGTCACATGTGGTATATCTGTATGGTTTCTGGCCTGTATGGACCTTCTGATTCTGATCAGTATGAATGATCTTCTTCAGTGATAAGTTTTTTCCATCTGTAAAACCTTTGGCATTAATAACATCTTTATGCAAAGCCTGCTTAATGAGTGTTTGTTTACACATTGGTGAGGTATTATTTTGCCTTTCCCCACTGTCACTTAGAGGATCAGTTACACTGTTGCCATGGTTAAGCCAGCTGCATGGCATTTCTTCTGCTTCAGTTTGCAGATGCTTTTCTAATTCAGTTTTTCTTACAAAGTCCTCATTACTTTGCCTACAGTTACCATTTCTTGTTTCCGTCTTCACTGGGTCTTGTCTTGTGACAAGCATCTCATCAGGCAGAGCTCTGTCATGTTCTGCATCTCCGTGTTTCCCATGGGATGACTGCAGACCCTGAATGACACTGAATTCTCCATTCCTGGTGACTTAAAACAAAAAATAGTGTGTCAAAATATAATCAGCTGCACAGAAGAGCTTTCTTACAACCTACATTGTAAACCCCTAGGTATGTTAGTGCATCCACACATACAGATCTTTTAAATGTCTAATCATAGTAAACAACAAACTGCTGTCAAAGAATTTCAATAATGAATAAGTCTTCAACAAAATTTGCTACACCCTCTCATTATACCTTAATGTTCCTTCTAGCTACATTTAAAATGTGTTAACTGGCCTGTGGTTTATTTTATTATCTTTTGTTTGGGTTTCTGATGTGCTTTGTATCTACATGTTCTGCAAAAACTATGCAAATTCTTTACAATTACCCTAAATTTCTGGAAAGGCATCATTGGTGTTCTCAGTCAAATACTTTTTTTTTATTTATCATTTTGCTGACTGGGAAAGTCCGACTAGGACAGAGCCTATTTTCAGCAGAGGCCTAGGGAGAAATGCTCCAGACGCATGTCTTTGGACTGTGGGAGGAAACTGGAGTACCCAGAGGAAACCCACACGAATGTAAGGAGAACATGCAAATTCCACACAGAAGGCATACCAGATAAGAATCAAACCAGAGAACCTCTTGCTGTGAAGCGACAACGTTAACCGCTGCACTACTTAAAAAAAAAAAAAAAAAAAAAAAAAAAAAAAACTCCTCAGTGGCCAAGGACAAATCAGGCCAAATATAATCAGAATATGAGAAACCAGAATTGGCCTAAATTTCAAATAGTTAGATTTCAGTATTTCATAACATGAAGGTTTTAAATGTTTCTTTCCACAAGACTAGAGACAAAACATACCTAAAACAAAATAAGCATGTTATTCATAGTTTGGAAGCAGTAGGCATTAAACAACTTGACTGTGAACTTTAACTCATCCGCAAAATCTTTAATTACCTTGATGGTGATTAAGTGGTAAAGTGTATAAATTTAACATTGATACCACTACACACAACAAAAAGACAAAAAGACCCAAACTGTTCTATTTTTAATGTATTAAAGAAGTACCATCATTAAGCAGAAGTCCTTCTTTTGAAAATCAGCAATGTCTATTTAACAACCATGCTCAAAGCTGCACAAACTACAAATGGATGCTGAGTGATTTACAAATGGAACAACTGACTAACGTACATCAGAATTGATCTTGTTCTCTCTCTGTTTAACTTCAGTAAAGGATTAAATGTTTCTGATGGTGCCTATGTAGATATGATATAACTGTGCAGGGACATGTGGAGCCTGGTTTACATAAAGACATGCCAGACATTTTTAAATGACCAATGATGTGATGATGTGTGATGTACCTCTCTGCCTGCAACAGAATTCATAAATACCCCTGCCACATATATCTTGTAATGTGGTACTGTTGGCCTGGGATGTCCACTGGTGCTGTAAAAAAATAAACAAAATCACCCCTGAAGAGCAATACAATCTTCTTTTTATGATAAAAGTATTTTTTTTTCTAGAATACCCCTCCAACCACAGTGCTAGAAACTCAGAGTGTACAGTCATCTGTCAGTTTTATCACCATGATCATCTCCTACAGTTTGTGCTACGTGAAAACCCAGTCCCTGCTGATGCACAAACCCATCTTCTCCTAGTTATCACGACTGACTTCACTAAGTGAAAGCAAAGAATTCCTGATAATACAGTTGAATAGAGTTGTTTTTATACTAGAAAGTACAAAATGTTTACATTGTTACAGTAAATGGCAACTGTATCTTTTCTTATGTAACCATCACCTCAGCAAATCTGTTGTCTCTCTTGGCCCTTGTAGCGGCTGAAGAGGACATGTTGTCCAGTCTACTCACACTTTCTCTTTTCTTTTCTTCATAAAAATTTTATTTGATTTTGCATAAATAAAACCAAACAAACATTTACAATAGCAACAAAATAAACTATATACAGTGTCCATAACAATAAATACAGTCATAAATAATCAATAGTTCAATATTTTTCTAGTAAATTATATAATTTTTGCCATGCAATTAACTGATGGGTTGGGTTATTTGTTCTCATTTTCATTGCACATATTGTCACTCTTTTTATGTGCATTAAGAACATGTTGAGGCTTGGGTATTTATACAAATCCATCAGGATGGACGGCAGGAATATTAAACTTAAATGAACTATCTGACTGACTGACTACATACTTGCATGCTCACACTCTGGCTGCTCTCTCAAAATGGCTCTCTTGCTTGTACATGCTCAGTACTTACATGTATGTGCTGAAAAGCTTCTTAAAGGTATATCACACACTGATCTACATCCTCTCTCTTTACTGAGCTGTCTCATGTAAACAACGACATTTGAATAGGTATGCAGTTATACAGACACTAATAAAGAAAAACAACAGGCATGTCCAGGTTGCCGTGTATATGGAACAAGGTTTTGAATTGCCAACTTGTCTTGTAACATAACAGTTAGGACTGGGTTTAGCAACAGGGACAGTCACTGGGGAATGTTCTGTTTATGCAGTCTCAGGATTTTCTCAGGAATGGGGATTGCTGACTGAATGTCCTCTGGAACAGGAACATTGGACAAGTCACTCTGAGAACTAGAGTCTTTGTCACAGGCAAGATGCTGTAACACTGGTTTGGACACTGGTAACATATGCTTCTGATTTTGTCTGAATTCCATTACTTACGATTCCACAATGTACATTCTCGACTCTTGACACAAACTCTTCACAAATCCGATGCGTTCAAAACCTTTTGACATTTGCATCCTCACTATCTCCTTTTCTTTCAATCAACTGATTGGTTTGCTAGTTTTATCATAGTCAGATTTCTGGGGCAAACACTTTTCCAACAGTTGGGCTTTTATGGCTTTGTTGTTCTTAGTACATGGAACTAACAAATTACTGCTGATTGGTACTGTGGTTCTGGTTTGTCTTGACATAAGTGTCTGGGCAGGTGAACCAAGATGTTTATCAAGAGGAATGTTTCTGAGATTTAACAGGTTGAGAAAAACATTGGTATTATCACATTTGGATTTCTCTAACAGCTGTTTTGCACTTTGAACTTCGTATTCAGCCAAGCCGTTTGACAGAGTATTTAGGACTACTCATAATATGAACAAAGTCCCACTCTTCTGCAAATCTTTTGCACTGCTGACCTATAAACTGTGCACCATTGTCAGAAATAATTCTGTGTGAGCTACCATGGACAAAAAAATGTCGCTTCAACTTAGTAATGACAGTACTGGAAATTAGATTGGGAAGTAGGTCAATCTTGAACCAATTTGAAAAAGTTCTACTAACACCAAGAAGTGTTGACCATTCCAGTCAAAGATATCTGTGGCTACTGTTGAACAAAGTAGTTCAGGAATCTGGCTTACCTGAAGAGGTTATTTTTCTTGGTGTGGCTTTGTACTATTATATACTGAACAAGATGAAAGCACTTCCTCGATACCTCTTGACATAGAAGGCAAAAATACTAGATCTCTCAACCTTCTTTTGGTAGAATCAGTTCATGGGTGGGCATGATGCAAAATCTGAATGTACTCTTGTTGCAGGGATTTTGGAACATTCACTTTATGATCTTTCATGATGATACTATTACCTGACAAAATCTCACCTCTGTATGGAAAATGCTGCTGCGCTTCTACTAGTAAACAAGACCGACTGGAAGGCCATCCCCGACTGAAAGTGGTTTAGCTTCTGGAGAACTGGATGTGAAGCTGTAGGAGATTTGAGCTCATCAAGATGTGTGGAAGGAAAATTTCTCACTTCCATGACCCCTAAATCAGGTTGCTCATTGTTATGCTGTTGAGCATTATGTTCTTCATTTTGTTGTACAAACCTCCAACATTTATCAAAAAATATTTTCAAATGCAACTTAAGGCAAAATATGCTGACTTCCAGTATCCCATCTGCAAGGCCAGGACAAAATGTGGGGATGAATTTGGCCCCCTTTTTCAACAATGCCAATATCTCATGACCCACCTGTAAATCAGATAGTTTACAATTTTCAAATTGTCCACACTACAGTCATTTATATTACCATTAAACTCCGTAAACGAAGTCCTGCTTTCATTTGAAACATATCATATTCTCCGCTGGCTGTTAATTCTTTTTCCTCTTACTTCTGTTGTTACGAGCGAAGTGGTTTCCCCTGTTCTACATTTGATAATGAACATATTTTGCAAAAGGAAGGAACAATGACGGAGGCTTCATACGCCTCTGTGTATGCACTTTTGTTCATGGATCATTTTGAAAAGAATTACATGTATAACACAGAATTTTACAAAAATAGGGTCTTGGTGTTCAAGAGATACATTGATGATCTGATTTTTATTTGTAGGGGCAAGGAAAAGGAGTTCCAACGCTTTCATGCTGAAACTGCAAGGAAATCAGTTTTGGTCTTGGGTTTACTTACCATACCAGTAAAGATGCAATGCAGTATTTGGATCTAGAATTTTTTGTGAATGATGAATGTAAAGTGGCATTCAAACCCTATGTCAAGACCACAGCAGCTAACAATCTTTCGATTAATGGATAGCATGCATTCTCCCCATTTGTTGGCATCACTGCCATGCAGAGAGAGCTGTTTAAACTGTGAGCTTTGGCCAGCTAAGACCTGCATGCAATCAACTGAATGCATAAGTGAAGTTAAGTAAATTTTTATCTGCACTTTTATCAAATAATACATGATTTAAATTAACTTGTTTGTGTTGCATTGAGCAATATCTAGCTGGAAGTTGTGACTCTGTTTTTTCAGTTAAGGCTTGTTAAAAAACCTGCATAGCCAGTGATAAGTGGGGGTAGTTTACTTCATTGTTAATCAGTTTCTGTCTTATACAAGTGGTATTTTCAGTTAAGGCTTGTTAAAAAACCTGCATAGCCAGTGATAAGTGGGGGTAGTTTACTTCATTGTTATTCAGTTTCTATCTTATACAAGTGGTACAGTGAATTATTTTCTGTTTAAACTGTGAGCTTTGGTCAGCTAAGACCTGCATGCAATCAACTGAATGCATATGTGAAGTTAAGTAAATTTTTATCTGCACTTTTATCAAATAATACATGATTTAAATTAATTTGTTTGTGTTGCATTGAGCAATATCTAGCTGGAAGTTGTGACTCTGTTTTTTCAGTTAATGCTTGTTAAAAAACCTGCATAGCCAGTGATAAGTGGGGGTAGTTTACTTCATTGTTAATCAGTTTCTGTCTTATACAAGTGGTATTTTCAGTTAAGGCTTGTTAAAAAACCTGCATAGCCAGTGATAAGTGGGGGTAGTTTACTTCATTGTTATTCAGTTTCTATCTTATACAAGTGGTACAGTGAATTATTTTCTGTTTAAATGGTGAGCTTTGGTCAGCTAAGACCTGCATGCAATCAACTGAATGCATATGTGAAGTTAAGTACATTTTTATCTGCACTTTTATCAAATAATACATGATTTAAATTAATTTGTTTGTGTTGCATTGAGCAATATCTAGCTGGAAGTTGTGACTCTGTTTTTTCAGTTAATGCTTGTTAAAAAACCTGCATAGACAGTGATAAGTGGGGGTAGTTTACTTCATTGTTATTCAGTTTCTGTCTTATACAAGTGGTATTTTCAGTTAAGGCTTGTTAAAAAAAACCTGCATAGCCAGTGATAAGTGGGAGTAGTTTACTTCATTGTTATTCAGTTTCTGTCTTATACAAATGGTACAGTGAATTATTTTCTGTTTAAACTGTGAGCTCTGGCCAGCTAAGACCTGCATGCAATCAACTGAACACATAAGTGAAGTTAAGTAAATTTTTATCTGCACTTTTATCAAATAATACACAATTTAATTTAATTTGTGTTGCATTGAGCAATATCTAGCTGGAAGTTGTGACTCTGTTTTTTCAGTAGGTCCCCACCCACCCTCCCTGTTTTTGTCTTGGTGTTAATCTTGGTGGCTTTGAAACTGCCCACCCCTCTTGTAAATTTGCACTTGGATACTCTTCCTGGGCCCATCTCATTTGCTCACTCAAAAAAAAAAAAATATCTGCATTTACTGTATTTGTGTTTCTTCCTACTTTATTTTGCTTTTGCGTCATCTTAAAAGTACTGAATTGTATTTATTACTGCTTAGTGTAACTCATTCTAAGCCTTTTAGTTTAAGCACTTGGGCTTCAGACCAGTTGTTTTACATTAAGAAGGTTTGTGGTCTGCACTGTAGGGGCAGAACAGGTAGCTTACATTCTTCTAAGTTGGGAACTTCTGATTGAGGGTTCAGTGTCTGTTATTCTAAAAGTGTATTAATTCTGGTTTAAGCACTTGGGCTTCAGGCCAGTTATTTTACATTAAGAGGGTTCATGGTCTGCACTCTTGTGGGAGGACAGGCTGGACTCTGCCCTTCTGAGCTGGGAATTTCTGGTTAAAGGCTTATAGTGCCTGCATATTTGAACTGCTTTTTACTGAAATTGGTACACCTTGTTTGCTGTAGCATAGACTAGATCCAGGCCTGATGAATCTAGCTCTGTTTGTATAACTTGAGCAATAATCCAGGCATTCTTTAAAGTATTCAATTGTACTTATTACTGCTTGGTAGTAACTTGATTAAAGTGTAGCTATCATTCTAAGTCTTTTGGATTAAGCACTTGGACTTCAGACCAGTTCTTTTACATTAGGAAGGTTTGTGGCCTGCACTGTGGTGGCAGGACAGGTAGCTTACATCCTTCTAAGTTGGGAACTGCTGATTGAGGGCTCAGTGTCTGTTATTCTAAAAGTGTATTACTTCTGATTTAAGCACTTGGGATTCAGGCCAGTTATTTTACATTAAGAAGGTTTGTGGTCTGCACTCTTGTGGGAGGAGAGGCTGGACTCTGCCCTTCTGAGCTGGGAATTTCTGGTTAAAGGCTTATAGTGCCTGCATATTTGAACTGTTTCTTACTGAAATTGGTACACTTTGTTTGCTGTAGCATAGACTAGATCCAGGCCTGCTGAATCTCGCTTTGTTTGTATGCTTGCTGTTTGTTTGCTTGTTATTTCCCTGAAACGCTAATTCCACCTAAAACGCGGCTTCTCAGCACTTCTAGTGATATCTGCATTGCTTACTGTACTTATTTCCTTGTTTCACTTGAAAGAAAGTTACCGTTTGTCATTTTTGCATTTAAGTTACCTGTAACACATTGCATTTAAGTTACCTGGCACTTGCTCACTAAAGAAATTATATAAGTCTGCACTAAAAAATTAAAAGCACTACACCCTCACAAACTCCTCTTGAGTACCATGTTCCCCACTGACCCTTTTTTTCAATTATAAAGGAATTCCCAATACTATTCTAGCATGTCCAAAGGTCAGTTGTCAATCTCCTCTCTGGTCCAGCTGGTGAATCTGGGAATCTTGAGGCAATGTTACAACTGCCTCATGTACACAGACAACCCTCTCCTCCTCCCAACAAATTCCAACACATGTGAGAGATGCAACCATATAGCCAAACTGGAGGCTAAGCTCTCTCAACTCAGTACTGGCGTAACCAGTCAGGAGGAGAAGGAAACCACACTCACTACAATTCCAGTCTCACACAGACCTACCACGACAGCAAACCAAACACATAAACACACAAAAACATACTCAGAGGCTCTAAATAAAAATCTGCCTAAGCAGCAGAGACCTCCAAAGCAGACACCCAAGCTACCCAAAACAAAACACGTGCAACACATATCTCACAAAGCCAGTGTGCCGAACAGTCACAGCCCTTAAGACTAAACAACACACCTGACACACTTGTAATAGGTGACTCTATCGTCAGGCACACTGACGTCCCGCTCACCAAGTTGAACAAGGAGAAGGTCATGGTGAGCTGCCTGTCGGGCACTAGGATCCGCCACATAACACAAGCACTCAGGTCACTCCAACGCAAGTACAAATATGACTCAGTCATTGTCCATGCTGGTGTGAATGTCCCGAGATGTACCTCCCTGGACTACATGAAAAGAGACATAGAGGAGCTCTCTGAGCATGTAGCCAAGGCCAGTATGACCCTGACCTTGAGTAGCATCTTACCCTCACCAAGAATTATGCCACAATATGAAGACAAGATGATCAATTTCAACAACTGGCTTAAGTATTGGTGTCACTCAAAGGGGATCCAATGCCTGTCAGCCTGGGATGACATGCTCGACAAGCCATGATACTTCACTAGGGACGGCTTGCACCTGTCACCCCTGGGCTTTCGGATATTGGCAAAGGCTCTTGCTACTCCCATACTGTCTTTTTTAGGCAAGGCTCAAAAGACAAACCCACCTCCATAGGTATCACAAGGGATAAGAAACTAAGAGTAATGCTAATCAACGCCAGAGGTCTAAACCTCAAGATGCACACACTCAAAACTCTCCTTAGCATGGAGAACATCGATATCTGTGCAGTAATAGAAACCTGGTTCAAGGGTCCCGAGAGCACCCCAGCACTACCAGGTTATACCTCATACCATGCTTTTCGGCCCCAAAACTTGGACCACACCACAAAAGGAGGGGGAGTATCAATATTCGTCAAAGATATCCACACCTCCAGGTTGGTGGCACAGCACAAAGCATCAGAGACTATCCATGTGCAACTAACAGTGGGCAAAACTGCCTTCCAGTTTATAGCCTGCTACAGACCACCCTCCCAAACCAAGGAACCCCACTCGGCCTTCCTGAGAACATTGGAAAATATGAAGGTCTCTCCAAACACCATTATATTGGGTGACTTCAACTACCCAAACATAGACTGGGAGAATTACTCTAGCTCCAACACCCTAGCCCAAAGGTTCCTAGAATTTATAAACTCAAATGCTATGGAACAACTTGTTAGCACTCCTACAAGAGGGGAAAACATACTGGACCTGATCATCACCAACATGGGGACTCTATGCTCCAGACCAGCAGTGTATCCCTCACTGGTAAGATCAGACCATAAACTAATCTCACTGGATATTCACATCCCGACCCCACCCCCTGTCCAGAAAACCACAGTGAAAAACTTCTCTAAAACAAATTTCACACTCCTCAAAACAGAGGTGGAATCCCTCAAAGCCCCCAGGCCTGTGGAAAAATATGGCTCAGACTGCAGAATCCTTTATAAACGCATTCTATGAACACCTTCAGGAATGCATGGATCATGCAATCCCAAATAAAACCAAGACCCAATCATCCAAAGGCAGACGTCCTGTCTGGTGGACCCCAGCCATAAACAAACTATATAATAGAAGGAGGAAGCTACTGCATGATAGAGCAAAATCCCAAAAAGGGAAGGCATCTCTGATCAGTATTAGCAAAAAACTACGGGCACTCATAAAATCGTCTAAGGCCAGCAGCTTCGAGAGAAAAACTGTACAGAACACTAAGTATAATCACAAGGCTTTCTTTAGTTATGTTAGGAACCTGGGTGGGAATTCCCAGATATGCTCAGAATTAGTCCAAAATGATAAAAAAATACACCAAACCCACAGACATTGCCAACATCCTAGCTGACAGGTTCAGCGCAAACCCCCCCCACCAAAAGGGCAAATATCTATCCCAGCAGAGTGTGCCCCCCCGACATCTCAGATGATCAGGTAAGAGACGCCCTCTCCAAAGCAAAAAACACAGCATCAATGGGACCAGACGGTGTCCCGGGCTGCGTCCTACATGAACGCCAAGAAGAGCTAAACCAAAACATAAAACTACTGTTCAATCTCAGCCTTACTACAGGATATGTACCCAAAGAGTGGCGTACAGCAACAGTGGTCCCTCTCCAGAAAGGTGGTGCCTCAACGGATCCTGGAAACTATCGCCCCATAAGCCTGACTAGCTTGGTCTGCAAAGCTATGGAAAGGATCACCATGGACCTCATAAATAAAGATATTGGGGACCTACAGACACTGGATCCTACCCAGTTTGGCTTTGTTAAGGGCAGATCCTGTCTCTTAAACCTGGTCGATTTCTTTGAAACAGTCACCAAGGCCATTGACAAGGGGAAGGTGGTCCACACAGCCTACCTGGACCTTGCAAAAGCCTTCGATACAATACCCCACTCGGGCATTATAGATAAGCTCACCAGCTTAAATATAAACCCTTATATCACTATATGGGTTGCAAACTGGCTCAAGGACAGAACCCACATGGTTAGAATTGCTGGAGCCATGTCAGACTCCAAACCAGTTACAAGTGGCGTCCCACAAGGCTCAGTCCTGAGACCTCTCTTGTTCGGTATATATTTCTTGGAGGTACAGGCCAACACGGAAGGACTGTGGCTGACCAATTTCGCAGATGACTGCAAACTGGGTGCCATAATCAACTCTCCAGCTGACACAAGCATCCTCCAAAAGGGCCTCATAGAAACAGACAACTGGTGCCAGAGCCATGGCCTCAAGCTAAACGCCAAAAAGTGTATAGTCATCCCCTTTGGCAAAAACAAAGTGCCCACAAATTACCACATAGGTGGTAATCCATTAAGTACGTAAGAAGTAATTAGGGACCTGGGGACCCAAGTTGATAGCAATCTCTCATTTGACAACCACGTGGCCAAAGTGGTTAGAAAAACATTTTATATAGCCCACCTAATCATGAAGGGATTCACATCTAGATCAATCGTGCCTTTTTACTCATCCCTCATCAGGCCCATAATTGAGTACAATGCCCCTTTTGGGATGTACCTTACCAGACACCTGCAGCAACTGGAAAGACCCCAAAAATACCTCACCAAGAGGATCAAAGGGCTCAAACAGATGCCATATGCTGCCCAGTTAAAGAAACCCCACTTCTACTCAGTGGCATACCACCTGCTCAGAGGCGATCTGTGCCTGACGTATAAAGCCATGTTCAACCCGGATTTAATGGACATGCTGCACCTCAGAAAATCCAAATCTCATCGAGCTACGCACTTGAGAGACTTGAACCTCAGCACTGAAATAAACAGGACATGCTGGAGGGACAGATTCATAACCCAGAAGCTCCCTTCACTCTGGAATAAAATCCCAGTCCAGGTTAGGCAGAGTCCTTCATTGACGCTCTTCAAGAGGTATCTTGATGAGTGGATGGGAGATCATAGGTTTACCCCGGGTATCACTTCTGTGTCACAGTTAGACAGAGGCACAGTATACTAACCTCGAAAAAGGGCATAGCAAAATTAATTTAAAATGGGTGGCGAAAGCCAAACAAATTCTGGCTAGGCTTATAAATGCCCTAGGGCAGATAGCCTAGTATGAACCTACTTACGGATACCCAATAACACCTTAGAGAAGGATAATTTAGAAACTTAATTCAGCAAGGTCAGGGACAAATTGTTGGAGAGGGATATAAAGAGGCAGTTTTACTGTCAGTGGAGAATAGGGTTAAAAAAGGATTGGGGCTCATACATTCCTATATGCAAACAGAAGTATAAGGCAGCAACAGGAATGACTTAGGGATAGATAACGAGGGACAGGAGCACAGATTTTTCGTGAATAAATATTCTCCATTTTCAGTGAAACTGAGAGGTCTGGTTAATAGATTTTGGCCCATAATTCTTGCAGATGAAAAATTTGGAAGCATTTTTCCCCATAGGGTTATATTTTCATATAGTAGATCAGAGAACCTGAAAGAATTATTAACAATGGGAAAATAGATAAAGAAGAGATCAGAAGGGGCAGTTTCCCATGTGGGAAACGCATCGTATGTAGGAAAATAAAAAATATAGATGGGACTAATATTAATGGAAAAACATATAAGGCCAGAGATTATTACAACTGTGCAACTGGGGGAGTCGTTTATATCACTGAGTGCAGCTGCAACAGGGTTAAAAGGTATATAGGTCAAACAAAAAGAGCAGTACAGAAAAGAATTATGGAACGTTTGGGGGATATCAGAATAGGTAGAATGGAAAGTCAAATTGTGGAGCATTTCATTAGTGTTCATGAATGTTCGGATAGTTCTTTCTTTTTTAGTGTGCTAGCTAAGCTCAAACAATCATATTGGGCTGCATTATCTAGCAATTTATCTCTGTTGGAAACTAAATGTAGCATTAATTTTAAAACTCTTCGTCCCAGGTGGTAAACATAGATTTAGATCTGAACATTAGGGGTTAAAGGGTTGAAACAACATTAGTAGGAGTACGTTTTGAAACTAACCCAGGGATGTGCATATTAATGATCAACAACTCTACTGTGTATATTGTGAGTTGGCAAAATGTAAATTAAAAAATTAAAACATATGATGGGGGCTCTTTAAAAGAAGAAATTTGACCATGGTGGAATTTTTTGAAAACGCTTTATGCATAATTAAAAGATGGATTTACACACATCATATTTATTTATTTATTTTATTTTTTTATAATATTACTGCGGTGGTTGTGCTGCGGTAGCGTTGTCGCCTCACAGTTAGATGTTGCCCATTCGATTCTCAGTTAGAGCGTCTTCTGTGTGGCGACATGCGTGAATGGGCGTACCTTGGTTGAAGGTTGTGCATTAGTCCCGGCAAGCCAGCACATCAAAATCTACTGCCAATCATTAGCGGATCGGAGTTCCGCTGTCGTGACCCATAACCGGGAAAAGTTGAAAAAAAGAAGAAAATTAAATGAATTATTATTTACACATCTGAACAGAAAGCATTATGTATATGAAATTGTACTTGCAAAAAAAATGTATTTAAGATGAAATTGCATTTTAGTATGCTTAATTGCACAACTGAATGGAGATTAACTAACTGAATGATGTTTAAACAATATGCAAGACATGGCTGCTTGGTGTAAAACTTATTCCTTGAAGGCGCAAGCTGCGGTACCAGAGACACCAGTAAAGAGAATATTTTTCTATTTTTGGAGTGGTGTGTTTGTTTTTTTTTTTTTTTGTTTTATGACAATTCACAGTTTGTGTTGATGATCTGGATAAAGTATCAGCACAATAAAGTTTTCTTTTTGTGTAAACAAGAGTAAAATTGCACTTTTGCAATTTGAGCATCATGAGTTGCAATCTGGCAGGAGCTGTATGTGTAGGCTTTCTCACAATAATGACAAGACAGTGGTGGTCAGTTTTGATCTGGATCGATCAACCATAAATGTAGTCATGAAACTTTGAACATGCAAACACAGTTGCCAAAAGCTTTTTCTCAATCTGAGCAATACTGCATCAAGGTCTCGGTAAGGGTTCTCGATGTAAAAGCTACTAGTCTACCTTCTTAAAGAATGACGGCACCTAGACCAAACCTAGAAGCATCACAGGAAAGACTAACTGGTTTGTGAACATTATAGCAGCTGAGAAATGGTGAGTTAGCAATTTTCTGCTTCAGGATGTCAAATACTTTTTGGTGCTGTTTGGACCATGACCAAATGACATATTTTTGTGTGTTAGCTGTCTGAGCAGTGCTGAAAGTTGGCTTAAATCTGGAATGAACTTGCCTAGGTAGTTGACCATGCCAAGAAAACATTCTAGGGCTTAGACATTGTCTGGAGCTGGCATCTCAAGAATTGCTGTTTGCTTGAAAGGATCTGGTTGTAAGCCTGAACTGGTAAACAAGTGACCGACATAAGTAACTTCTTGCAGCCTGAAATTGCACTTTTGAGTATTCAGCTTAAGATTCTCTTCACATGCTCTTTCCAGAACTTTCTTGAGGTTTCTGTCATGTTCAACTTCACCACTGCCTCCTACTAGAATATCATCTACTATAATAACACAAGGATAGCCAGAAAAAAATGCTCCATTGCACACTGAAAGACCTCACTGGTAGAATTTATCCCAAATGGCATTCTCATAAAATTTATCTTCCAAATGGTGTACCGACTATGGTTAACAATGAAGATTTTCTGTCAAGCCAAATTTGCCAAAATGACCTCTTTGCATCTATAACAGAAAAAAATAGTGGTGTTTGGCATGACGGCATCAACCTCTTCAACTGTGGGCATTGGATGAGGAGACATTTTTAATGCTTTCTTCAGATCTCTTGGATCAATGTATATTCTGATATCATCTGAGATTTTCTTATGAGCTACCACCATGGGGGATACCCATTCAATAGATTCTTCTACTGGACAAATTACTCCTAGCTGCATCATTTTGTGTAGCTTGGCTTTGACTCTGATCTGCATAGCTATGGGAATTTTCCATGGGAACTTTTCATACTGGTCTGATAACTTTTATACATTTTGTTTGTTTGTTTAAATAAAGACATTATTGTGTGGTACCCGGTATAGTGTTGTTTTTATAGATGGTCTGATAACTGGGCTGATGTCTGGGTCTAACTTCATAAAGTACACAACTGGTAGTTTGCCAAGTTTGTCTGCAAAAATATCAGCATACTCAGTAAAAACAGTATGGGCATAATTTGAACTGTTGCCATGCAGGCTTACATGGTGAATTTCTTTATTAATTCAAAGCAGTCCTATTTTCAAACTGTCTCTGAGGCCTAATAATGACTGCACGTGTCTCTTGACTATGGAAAAACTGCAAGTCAAAGCTGTTCCAAGCAGAATAATATGAAAGCACTACTGAGTCTTCAGTCTGAATCTCTTCACCATCATCTGCAACAAGCTTTACACACTTTGTTAAATCAAGTTGTTCTGCAGCTTTTACTCTAGCAAATGTTCCTGCTGACATAACATTGCACTTTGTGCTAGTATCTACTTTGAGCTCTATAGGACTCCCATCAATTCAAACAGGACAAAATGTCATTGTTTGCCCAAAAATCTACTGCATTGACTGGTTCACCAAGCACAGGCACATAATCAACATAAAAAGTAGGGTTGCAGCTTTCTAATTGCTCAACTTGCCTCTTGGAATGCCCTCTTTTAATAAAAGAATATGCCTTATTTGATTTATAAAACCTTTTGAATAATTCCACTTATCGCAAGAATGACACTGCTTACCAAAAGTTAAGTACTTTTATCTTTTGGGATCGTGATTACTATCACAATTATGAAAGTTGACTATGAAGTTGTGTGGGGGCACATGTTTTGACTTTGCTGGCTCATCCTTATGCTTCACTGAGCATGCCCTGAAATTTACTGGAAAGACTCAGGGTTTCCCAGGAACTGTTACAGGACCAGCAGTAGCTGCCATGTGCTTGGGCCTGTTTATTTTAACCATATGCTACACACTATCAACATGAGCTTTGTCACTGTGCCTTCTGCAGCTAATTTCATTTGTAAGCATACTTGTGTACTTTTCTGTAAGCTCAAATATCTGACAAATCTCAATGGCCTTACTCAACGTTAACTCACTGTCTCAAAGCAAATTTTTTCTCATGTTTTTACTAATACCATACACAAGCCTATACTTTATCAACTCATCTCTCAAATCACCAAATCTGAATGATTTAGCTTTGTTTCTCAAGTCAATTAAATATGCTGCAAAAGTTTCACCAGGCTTTTGATCCCTCATATAAAATGATTGCATTTCCATTGTAACATTCATTTGGGGGTTACACATTTCTCTAAGTTTATGTTTTAAGCATTCAGGGTCTTCTCTTGTTTCAGCTGGTACCATTACATGGTGGTCTTCCCCTCCCCTGAAAATACAGCAGGTGCCTACACAAATGAATGCTCTCTTTCAATAGCTTCTGACCCAGCTAAATTAAGCTGACTAAATGCTTTTGTACATGCATCTGTTAGAGAAAAATGCATCTCTCATGACTATTTTACACAAAATGCGTATTAACTTACAATTTCTTCACAAATATGTTTGATGAATTATTTAATATTTTTCATGTTATAAATGATGTGTAGTATAGATGCATAGTTATGCAAACCACAAATACTTATTGCAGTTCTGAGTGTTTCACAACTGCATTCCAATATCAAGCTGCAAGTGTACTAACAGACGACTGAAGGTAAAGAAAGAGCTGAAGGAGTTAAGGGATGTATACTATGCTCTGCAGAGTCTGGAATGCTCAGGAAGGGAAGAAAGTACACAATGTGAAAGAGATTTTGTTTTATGTAAGCTCTGACCTTCCCAGGCTGGGATGGGTAGTTACAAGGAATGTTGGGGAGTTAGAGTGTTACTGGTACTGGAATACACAAGGTCAAGCAAACAAGACTGATTAACAAGCCAGGTGGCCTGTGTTTTTCTAAAACATTACTGGTACTAAAAACATGACTGTTAAGTGTTCACGAGCAGAACTATGTGAGAAGGGCTTGCAGAGATCCTATTTGTCAACATCAGTATTCTGCGTGCATGATACTGATAAGAAAATAAAATAAAACCTGTGTATTTTTACTGCTTAGTGAGACTGATTTACTAACTGCTATGAAGATAGTCTCCAAGCACTGATGTACGTGGATTTAAATAAAAAGAAAATGTTTTGCACATTCTGAAGAGTTATTCTTGACTCAAGACTAAAAGGTAATTAATGTTATTTATGTACATTTTAAACTGCACTTCAACTCATCTTTGTTAGAAAAACGCCTTATGAAAATGCATTCCTGCTCAAACACTCTCCAATTTTCTGCAATATTGTTATCAAACACAAGCAGTACAGGTCTGCAATATCCTTCGGTTATGCCCACAGATCACAGTAAAACACAATGCAAAATGGCCCTTATAATTATGCATGAACATTCACACACACCAGGTACTTGTAATAATATTAAATGGCACAAGAAACTCTTTGAAATATTGTATTCTGTGAAATATGCCTCGAAATAACTGTACTTTGTGAAATATTCTGTAAAACAACTTTACTTTGTGAAATAATTGCACTATAATACTGCACACACTTGCAAACACTTTGCACACTTTGGATATTTTGAATAACTTTTGTTAATGCAAAACGGTAGCACATAGTGAAAAAACACTATTTCCCTTTTTTTGTACATTTTATGCAATTTGGATATTGTTTCAAACATTTTCATAACTATTTTGAATATTTTTATCAATATGTCACAGTAACAGACATTTTGTTTAATTAAAAATTAATTTTGAGCATTCTGAGTGCTTAATTTTATATTTATAGCATTGTCGCCTCACACAAGAGGTTCTCCAGTTCGATTCTCGACTGAGGTGCCTTGTGTGTAGAGTCTGCATGATGTCCCTGAATTCAAGTGGGTTTTCTCCAGGTGCTCTGGCTTTCTCCCACGTGACAAAGACATTTATCTTGAATGTTTCTCCCCAGGTCTCTCCTGAAAATTGGCTTTGTTCCAGGTCAGACTTTCCCAGTTAACAAAATGTTAAAAAAAAAAAAAAAATCTAACTAACTGACTGACTACATACTTGATGCTCTCACTTTGGCTGCTCAAGCAAACTGGCACTCTTGCTTACATGTGTTCAGTACTTATATGCATGTGCTGACTCATTGTAAAGCTTATTCACATATATTTCCTTATTGCAAACAGATTTAGCTAACTGAATTAAGTCACTATGAAAAGATATAGTAGCCTTAACGTTCCAGTGTATTGTTACAACTGTCCTTGCTATAGCTAAGATTGCCCACAAAGGAGGTACTTAATCAGCAGGAAATAACTTGGGAAATTGATACAGTGAACAGTATAACAGAATCAGTTATAATACAATTATCATTCCACAAAGCTTTGCAAAAATGTCTAAAATCAACCCAAAAAGGTTTAACCAACTTATTAATGCTGATAAGAAACCAATATGTTTCAGGTTTTAAGTCACATCTCCAACACTTAATGTCACCCTTTTTATAGATGAATGAAACCTTACACAGAGTTAAAAAAAAATCTATGTAAAAATTTCCAAGTAAAATGTCTCCAATAAGGAGAGGATGTTGTTATTCTTGATGATTTTAAACAATTGTTTTTTACAGCAGTAAATTCTTATTTATTAATCTTGGTTGAGTAATTCTAGAAGGAAAGATCTATAGTCTAAAATCCCGTCTAATAATTTTATATATTTTGGAGACAAATGAGGTATTCATTATGGAACCATTAATAATGATGGATGTGAAATCTAAGATTTTTTGGTATATCACTGTTAGAAGAATCTAAAGTTAATATATAGTTTTATTATGAAGAAATTATTTACATGTCTGAATGTCTAACCAATTACAGTTCTGTAAACTAAATTTGGCTAATAAGTCAGCAGAATGAAATTTTTTATCAAACATTAAATGGTTCCAATAAAGTAAGTTATTGTTTTTAAAACCTATTATTTTTTTCATCAAATGAGATTAATCATCCATTAGTAAAGGCAATTGAGAATATTGTTATTAACAGATTTTTTGTTATATGATTTGAAAATAAGTCTTTTAGAAATTAACAATAACCTACTTAAGAAAGGAAATAAGGTGAGATTATGTTAATCATTTAATGTATATGTTTTTTAAGATCCACAGAAAAACATTATTGTCTATTTTAATGAGAGGATCAAATGTTGTTTTATTAGAATCTAATAACCAAGTTTTGTGTAATGTTCTCCAATAAGAAGAGTATGATGGATTAATACATAAAAATACTGTGTCAATTAATGCTGAGTTTATACAATGGTCAATATTAGGAAACTCTATCCCTCCTTCTTCCCAACTTGATGCATGTCAGTGCAAAAATATTCTGGATTTCTTTGGGTACCATAAATAAATTTATTTTCTTTAAGATTTTTTTTTTTGTTTGCAGGAAGAATTAAAGGTTAACTAATAAATAAGATTTTAGGTAATAAGATCATTTTAATTAAAAAACTGTACTCAAACGTAAAATATAGTTAATTCCAGTTTTCAGTTAAGTTTGATATTGTGTTTGAGATGTTGATAGTTAATTAATAATGATTTTTGTATGTGTCCTGAAATAGAATTACTAGATATTTATTTATTTTATTTATTTTACATTTGTTGACCGGGATGGTCCGACTGGATACATGTCCTTTTTCAGCGGAGGCCTGGAGAGAAAAGCTCCAACAGAGTTACATTGAATAATTAGGTACAGTAAATGAGCTGAAAGAACTTAACAAAAACATAGGCTATTTACACACAAGTACAAGACTGCCATTACTATTTCTGAAATTACTACAAATGTTACATTAATAACATATTAGCAAGGACGGTAGGCAGTATAATGACATAGAGTTAGACAACATACATATTTCTTTATTACAGTATAGTATTTAATATGGTTGATATTCAAATTAAAGGCATTGCAAGATTTTAGCTTAGATGATAGCTTTTTATTAAAAGTGTTTTAGATTTTTTATGACTGAATTTTAATCCTGACACTTCCTCAAAAGTATCTACAGCTCTAACTAAATTATCCAATGAAGCATCAGTATCACCGCGTTACTAATAAATCATCAGCAAAGAGTCATCACAATAAACAAAACATGCTGGAGGGATAGGTTCCTGACCCAGAGACTCCCCAGACTCTGGAATAGATTGCCCATACATGTCAAGCAGAGCACCTCATTGGACCTCTTCAAGAGGAACCTTGACGATTGGATGGGAGAAAGGAAATTCACCCCAGGGATCACGTCAGTCGCCCTGCTAGACAAGGGTCCAGGAAAGTAAATAATGTGGGAAGAAATAGCCAGGGAATTGTTATGGCTAGGCTTGTATAGGCCCTAGGGCTGATAGCCTAGTACCAACCTATGAACCTATGAATTTTAGGAGATAATTTGTCATTCAGTTTACATTTCATTTATGTTGTTTCTTAGATTGTTAGCTAAAGGTTCTACGGCTAGGGCAAATACAAGGTACACATGCTCCCTAATCCGATCTTTGAGTACTCTTTCAGTTTTTCCAACATAAAATCTTAAACATTTCAAACAGTGTACAAGGTATACATGCAGTGAATAATGCTATCGGTAAAGGGACCTTTAGGGTGCCCTTGTATTATTCGTCTGATGTACAGACGTACATGGGCATAGTTAAGAAAAACTGGGAAATCTTCACCTCTGAGAAGGGTGTCAGTAATGTTATAGAACAGGAACCCCAACTCTTGTTTAGAAATGAGTTGTCACTTAAGAGACAGTTATGTTTCCCAAGAAACAAGATTAATGCCTCAGAATGTAAAGGTATGACCATGTGTAGGCATTTTAATTTTTGTAGCTACTTGGACACTAGTTCTAAATGTATGCATCCAGATGAGAAAAGACAATATAATTTTAAGGTTTTGGCAACATGTAACACCAAACATGTTGTATACCTTGCGCACTGTTTGAAATGTTTAAGATTTTATGTTGGAAAAACTGACTGAGTACTCAAAGATCGGATTAGGAAGCATGTGTACCACATTAATAGAAAGGATAGAGTTAGTGCACTTTCCAAACATAACAGTGATACTGATGATGAACAAACTTTTAAATGTATTGTAATAGGGAGGGTATATGAAAGTATTAGAGGTGTTGGCGTCCGAAACAAGACAGAGGCTTTAGAAGTTAAATGGATTGTGAGG
Organism: Protopterus annectens; assembly: GCF_019279795.1. NCBI lineage: Eukaryota > Metazoa > Chordata > Ceratodontiformes > Protopteridae > Protopterus > Protopterus annectens. Next base: position 1,864,281,235 of record NC_056732.1, read on the forward strand.
CTTAAGGCAGACAGTCGACATGACCTGAATGACTATGTACCTCTAAAGCCTATACTAAAGAAAAGACCCCAATTTACTTGAATTTTTTGTGTATATATTCCTTGTACTAAGTTTTTGAGTATATATTTCCCTGTATTTATTTGAATGGAATTGTCAGTTTTTTATATATGAATTTCTTTATATGAAATTATTTTAAGTATGTTGATGTTATTTTAACAAGAGAGTATTTATATTTTATATATATATATATATATATATATATATATATATATATTTTTTTTTTTTTTTTTTTTTTTTTTTTTAATATAAAAGTAAGTATGGCTTTAAATGTTTAGGCCATGTGATTATTTAGCAACATGTGACTAGTGCTTTTAGAGTATAAAATGAAAGTTAAGATGTAATATAACAACATCTGATGAAGTGGGGTACACACCAACAAAAGCGCTTATGTTTTTTACTCCGTGGTTTGTTCTACAATAAATAATCTTTATACTGGAACCTGCATCCTACTCCTGGTCCTTCTTTGGTTTATACGTATTTGGATTTTACTGGCTTCTTGGACCTGGAGACCAGCTTTTGGCAGTAGCTGTTTTTTTTACTTTTATTGCTGTGCTGATTTTGGTTATCGCCTCTGTTGGGACGATGGCTAATGAAATAGGAACTGTTTGTTTGGATCAAGAGCATGTATTTCGTACACAAGGTAATTCTTTCAATGTGAAGAAGTTCTTGAAGGTTATTGAAAGCAACGAGAATCCACTTTTTAACTGCTCTTATGAGAGCACGGAGAATGACACTAGTGGTGTTGATATTGTTCAGTTAAAAAATAAATTAAGGAAGGAATAGTTCCCAGGGGGATCATAGGTTCATAGATTAGTACTAGGCTAACTGCCCTTGCAAGGCATTTTAAGCCTAGCCAATTATCCCTTGTGAGATTCAAATCCTGCACCTTATGTTTATAAGGCAAACACCTTAACCATTAGGCCACCCTCCCAAAAATGTCCTCACATGTGAACTGTGATCCTGTATTGTTAACTGAATGGCAGAAGGTCAATTTAAACACCAGCATCAATTATATGAAATTGCTGATTGCATCTGCTGAAAGGGAATACAGTCTCTATCTTTTTCCACCAAAACACTATACGGAGAGTTATCTCTTTTTGATACTGCCATTTTGGGCACTTATTTTGTGGAGACTTTAGATTCAGTCTCCACATATGAGCGTAAACTCAGCAAATTAAAAATGAGAAAAGTGGAGAGAGACAGGAACAATTTTTCACTTGGTAATGTCTTCTCTTGGCCAAGGTTCGTAGAAAATGTTTGAAATTCTGAGCATGCACATACATCAACTAGAAGGTTTGACGAGTCACAGGAGTTTCCAGCTGGTGAAAGGGAGCTTCGAAGACAGAGTACCGTCGAGAAAGAAGTAGAAGTGGATACGGCTTCATTGCAGACTATTGCAAGCGATTCCACAGCCCTGAATGGGGTGATACAAGTTGATTCAGCACAACCAAATGATAGAGGGAACAGAACTGGAGCAAGACCAAAAATACTCTTAACAACAGCACAAGTGCATCGGTCAGCTGAATCTGGTGCACCTGCTGGCTTACAACAGAATGTTGTTGGCATCCACCCTTTAGTGCAACAAAAACTCTGCTTTCCCCTACCTGTGAGAGACCTGGACTCCAGGACCAGGGGGAGAAGCAGAAGTCCGCAAAAAAGAAAATTCGAGGGGCAGACAACTGGATCGGGCAACATCAAGAAAGCCTTTCTTCACAAGTAGGCTTAATCTGGAACTTATCAAGCTATGTACTTTCCAATGAAGAAATGAACATTTTGCAGAAAGGACTTTCTTTCATACCAAGTAGGTATTCTGATATCACTGAAGTTATTTTTGACATCAAAAAGTTTTGTAGGGATTTAACACTTAAATTGATGTTTAATGGCAATGATACAAAGACTAATGTATTCACCTGTAAATCCACTGAAACATGCCTTTGAAACCATGCGTACACAGGATGTGTATAGATCACAAAATGTTAGAAATGCAAGTTATAACAGTGGTTTTAGGAAAAATAATCTTAATAGAAGTGAACGGATGGCCTTAGTACAGTTGCAGGAAAATACAGACATAGTGATTAGGCCTGCTGACAAGGACGGATCTACTGTCATCATGGATGCTGGTAAATATGAACAAACTATGTTATGTTATGTGATGCTAGATTTTATATGAAGATTAATCGCCTGAAGACTGATAAAATGGTGCACCAAATTAAATTAAAATTAGACATATTGTTGAGTGAGGGCTCTATAACTAAGGAGATATAGGATTATATTCTCATAGAACTTCCTGTTATCGCTAGTATACAGGGATTACCGAAAATTCACAAAGATAAGACCTGTCCACCAATGAGACCGATAGTCTCTAGGAGAGGGTGGTCTACATAGTCTATCTCCATATATATATATATATATATATATATATATATATAGAGAGAGAGAGAGAGAGAGAGAGAAACATTTGAGACCCCTACTCAAAGAAGTACAACAGGTACTGAGAGACACTGCTCCATTTGAACACATGGAAGTGTTGAATGAAAGGGACAGTTACATCTTGGTCACTATGGACATAGTATCACTTTTTACTGTGATCCCGAGATCCCGAACGAGTTGGGCATAAATAGTACAGAGAAGTTTCTTAGGACTTATTCTAACTTTGTCACCAGACAGGTCAAGCTTATTAAGGACTTGCTCAAGATAGTGCTGTGTTGTCATGTATTCCTGTTTGGGGATGAGTTTTACTGGCACAACAATGACATAGCTATGGGCACTTCATGTGCCAACAGCTACGTCAATGCAGTAATGGTGGTATGGGAATCTGAATACATGCTAAGAGGTCTTTTCAGCAAACACATCTCTTTTTTCAGAAGGTTTGTAGATGACTTTTTTACTGTGTGGAGTGGAACAAGGCAAGAGTTAACTGAGTTTATACAGTACTTTAATGAAAGTACTACATTTTTAAGGTTCACGTTTACCCACTCTGATAACGTTATAAACTTTTTGGATGTGGCAGTATTAGTGAATGAGGATAATAGATTTTATATGAATTAATATAGGAAATCATGCCATGTTAATAGCCTACTGTCATATGACAGTATGCACCCCCCCTACATTTTCAACAATGTGGTGAGGAATCAGGCTTTCAGAGCCTCTAGACTTAATGGCAGGGACTCTGATTTCTTGAAGTGCACTGAAGGTATTACTAAAGAACTGACAGAAAGTGGCTATGATGGTAAGATGGTGAAGAAGAGTATACAGGAGGTAGCCAAACTTAGAGATTCAGTGGCACAACCATATTTTTCTAAGAGGCAGGTCAACAGGAAAGTGAATAATGCTAGTGGTAAAGGGACCTTTAGGGTGCCCTTGTATTATTTGTCTGATGTACAGACGTACATGGGCATAGTTAGGAAAAACTGGGGAATCTTGACCTCTGACAAGGGTGTCAGTAATATTATAGAACAGGAACCCCGACTTTTGTTTAGAAATGAGTTGTCACTTAAGAGACAGTTATGTTTCCCAAGAAACAAGATTAATGCCTCAGAATGTGAAGGTATAAAATAAATAATAAAGACAATCTATGTAAAAGATGTAATGTAGAAATTAATGCTGACTGGGCTCATATGTTTTATGACTGTATAAAATTGAAAGAATATTGGCAGTCAATCAATGATTTTTTGCAGGCTCTTTTTACAGATAATTTCATTATTTCTAAATCTCTTATATTATTCAACACACCTGTACCTCAAAGTGTTAAAAAGGTTAAGCTTCCCTTGTTATGGTCTATTCTAGCAGTGGCTAGAAAAATAATAACCAGAAATTGGATTTCAGATACACCTCCTTCGTTCAATGAATTTAAAAATGTTATGACTATAGTGTGCCATATGGAATTGATGACAATAAAATCAAGAACTACTAGAAAAACATCTTATTATATTGTATGGGATACTTTACAAAACTTGTTAAAAAAATCTTAACTTCAATAGCATGGTATTTTAGTTTAATTAATTGATCTGATTGTAGTGGATGTCTTTGTAAATAATTTGGTTATTTTGTTGAATGTTATAATCGTATCTATTTTAATTACTTGTATAAAATTGTTATGATATTTCTCTTGTATGTTAAAAACAATAAACTTGTTTTAAAAAAGAATGTGAAGGTATGACCATGTGTAGGCATTTTAATTTTTGTAGCTACTTGGACACTAGTTCTAAACTTATGCATCCAGATGACTAAAGACAATATAATTTTAAGGTTTCGGCTACATGTAACACCAAACATGTTGTATACCTTGTACACTGTTTGAAATGTTTAAGATTTTATGTTGGAAAAACTGACTGAGTGCTCAAAGATCGGATTAGGGTGCATGTGTACCACATTAATAGAAAGGATAGAGTTAGTGCACTTTCCAAACATATCAGTGATACTGATGATGAACAAACTTTTAAATTTATTGTAATAGGGAGGGTATATGAAAGTATTAGAGGTGGTGACGTCCGAAACAAGATAGAGGCTTTAGAAGTTAAAGAGATTGTGAGGCTTAAGGCAGACAGTGGACATGACCTGAATGACTATGTACCTCTAAAGCCTGTACTAAAGAAAGGACCCCTCTTTAGATGAATTTTTTGTGTATATATTCCTTATATTAATTTTTTGTGTATATATTTCCCTGTATTTATTTGAATGGAATTGTCAGTTTTTTATATATGAATTTCTTTATATGAAATTATTTTAAGTATGTTAATGTTATTTTAACAGGAGAATATTTATATTTAATACACACACACACATATATATATATATATATATATATATATATATAATATATACATATATATATATATATATATATATATATATATATATATATATATATATATATATATATTGAATATAAACATATGTATGGCTTTAAATGTTTAGGCCATGTAATTATTTAGCAACATGTGACTAGTGCTTTTAGAGTATAAAATGAAAGTTAAGATGTAATACAATCACATCTGATGAAGTGGGGTACACCTACAAAAGCGCTTATGTTTTTTACACTGTGGTTTGTTCTACAATAAATAATCTTTACACTGGAACCTGGAGCCTACTCCTGGTCCTTCTTTGGTTTATACGTATTTGGATTTTATTGGCTTCTTGGACCTGGAGACCAGCTTTTGGTAGTAGCTGTTTTTTTTAACTTATATTCTACATTAAGAAGGGGAATTGTTCTATATGATGACCATGAAGAGAGTTATTTTTCGGATTTTAATATAGGATAAATAAGAGAATACTCCCATGAAGGCGGTAAGGTAGAAGTTGCTTTGACTTCCTGGAAAGAGCTCAAAAGTATTAAGATATAATCAGGCATTATACAACAATCCCCCCATTAATATTCCAAAACGTGCACGCTGATTGGTCAGCATGCACATTGTAAATCAGACTTATACTAATGGAAAAAGGTCCGGTCGCCCAGACTTTTTCCATTAGTACAAGTCTTTTTTTTTTTGTTGTTACAGCAACGGAGAACGCAAGATCTCCGCTGCTTTTTACAAAAGTGTCTCGCTATGTTAAAGGAGTTTAACATAGAGTAACACTTTCTAAAAAGCAACGAAGATCTTGCTTTCTCCATTGTTTCCACCCACAGCTCTGACGTACTGCGTAAGCATATGCATGCATAGTACATCAGAACTGCCGCAGAATACCAGACAGCTGCGGAAGGGCAGTACAGAGGCATTATACAATGCCATTATTTAAGAAAAGTAAGTATTCTTTTTCTTAAATAATGTCATTGTATAATAGCAATAACCCACTTCTGGGTGCGGGTAATGCTGGATTTACCCACGGTTGTCTTTGTTTGGCAACGAGGACTTCGCCCTCATGACCAAACCACACCAACCGTGGGTAAATCCAGCATTACCCACACCCAGCCGTGGGTTACTGCTTAAATAGTTTATAGATTTCGGGTATTAATCCATCTAAATCTGGAGCATTATTCATCTTTAGATTTTTAATCTAATCTTTTAGTTCTTTAAAGTAAAAGGTTTATCTATTTTAGCAACCTGTTATTTGGATAATCTCATTTGAATGGCTTCTTTTAAAAATATATCAATTGTCTCAATATTATATATACCATAATTTAAATTATTAATCGCTTCATGGTACTTTCTGAAACAGGATAACATATTAGTTAGATACAGTGCTTTAGTTATTCTACCTTTGTTTTTATAAATAATTTCCTTAAAGTGTTTTTTCTCTTTCGTGTATTTCAATCTAACTGCTATTTTATGTAAGTTTTTAGGATTTAAAGGCTATGACTGTATTTTGATTTTTTCTAGGTTAATAGATACCTTATGATGCAATATATTTTGATACTCTTTGTTTAACGTACTAATGTTAGTGCTGATTTGTCATTAGGTTTAAGGTTAAGATTTTAATTTGTCAATTTCAGGTTGCATATCCAATAATTTCTTATCCCATTCATTTCTTTTGGATATGCACCAGTACTTAACTTTTCTGTATAAGACTACCTTTAATGTGTCCCATAATATCATATTTATTTATTTATTTATTTTACATTTGTTTACTGGGATAGTCCGACTGGATACATGTCCATTTTCAGTGGAGGCCCGGGGAGAAAAGCTCCACATAGCCAAACATACAAAAGGTTACACAAGAAGTTAGAAAACAATTAGAATATCTAAAAAAGTGGTAATATACCTTATGTACATTGGTTTAGAAGTGTCCCCTGGTAGGGACTCACAGTTCTCATGGACAGACATACTTAAAGGTTACACAAGGAGTTAGAAATCAATTAGAATATATAAAAACAAAGTGGTAATATATCTTATCTACATTGGTTTAGTAATGTTCCCTAGTAGGGACTCACAGTTCTCATGGAAGACACAATTACAAGTAAGATTGTAACTCACAGTTAGTCCCTAGTAGGGACTCACACAATTACAAGTAAGATTGGATACACAGCATGGTGATGTAGTTAGATGTTATAATAATTAAACAGTGTAAGAAACTTCTCTGTGTGGAAGATTTTCAGTCCATATATTTCTAGTTAATCACTGCATATTAATCAGATCAGACAATAGTAGTAGAAGTAGCAAACATAAACTCGACAAGTCAAAAAGTAATAATAGAAAATATATAATTCTATAAGTATTCGAAAGTAATCCAAGCAAGGCAGGCAGTCTGTTTCTAGTCGAAAATCCTTTATTAAGTACACAGACACGCAATCCAAGTAAAACAAAAATAGAGTTATTTTTGTTTTACTTGGATCGCGTGTCTGTGTACTTAATTTTCGACTGGAAACAGACTGCCTGCCTTGCTTGGATTATTTTCGGATACTTAGTAATGCTGTAGAATTATATATTTTCTATTATTACTTTTTGACTTGTCAAGTTTACGTTCGCTACTTCTACTACTATTGTCTGATCTGATTAATATGCAATGATTAACTAGAAATATATGGACTGAAAATATTCCACACAGAGAAGTTTCTTACACTGTTTTGTTTTTAGACCCACTACATTTTAGTGGGTTGTTTTGAGACTTCGGGGATACCACGGAGATTACTTGTTTTATGTTATAATAATTACTGATTGTGCTATGATAATTACTGACCATGCTATTGTTTTATAACTTAATCTGGGTTGGTACATGGGCATAGCCAGTTCAATCTGAGATGCTGTTTGAGGTTTTTTTGAAGAGACTTTTGGAGGATTGCAGGGTTATATTGGCAAGGCATTCCAGGTTTTCCATATCAGAAACTTGTCCATTGTTATTATGTTCCATGAATTGATTAATTTCCTTTAAGACCTAATTCTGAAAACCTTTTATCGTCATTATGTAAGTAGGGATTTGCAGACACAAATTTAGATTTTCATGACTAAAAGTGATTTATAGTGATAGCATTATGATCAGAGATGGGACAGGAAACAATCACTGCATCATTTATTTTTGAAATTAAAGAACTAGTTGCCAGAACTTTGTCAATATTTGTCTGTGGACTAAATCTGTATGAGTAGTGTATACATCTTAAGGAAGATGGTATCCTATAAAATACATATTTCATATTTCTTGTATTTATATAGTTCTTCAAGAGTTTAGCTGTGGAAGTACTTCTAAAAGATTTAGCATATGAAGCATCACTCCATGACAGAATACAATTAAAATCACCTGCTAACAAAATTTTCCCTCTTGAATGTATAGTCATAAGACCTAGAAGTTTCTTTATTGTTTTTGTACCAATACCAGTATGTATTGATAAAAGTGTAAAGACTTTTCCCCACTTTAATAACTATACCAAGCATGCCATCTTTATCTGAATAACAGCGTACTACATTAGGTAATCTCCATAACCTTCTCCACAAAGTGAGAATACCTCTTTTTTTACTCTTAAAATGAGAACTAACTAAAAATGAGCAATCTTTTAAAATTATTCTATTAAGGTCTTCAGATAAGCGAGTTTCTTGGAGCAAAAGATCAGCTTTTAGGAGGAAAAAATGTTTGTTTAAACTACTTCTCTTAATAAGATAGTTCAAGTCATTAACATTCAAAGATTCACACTTGTTTGAAGGCATTTTAAGACATTGCGTTTTAACTTTAAATTTTGCTATGGCAAAACATTCTGTGTTGGAGGGAAGCCTTCTAGCTTATCAGTGGGAGTGGTAAGCATTAGGTAGCCTATCTACCACAAGAGGGGTCCCTGGCCCAGAAATTGTAGCTATTGGCCACTGAGGCAGCTTTTTTCCATCTCTTTCAACGTTCTGGTTTAAAAGCCACACTTGTTTCCCACCTTTTCTGTAACTAGCCTAGTCCAGATACAGAGTTGCTGTATCCAGGACTGTTGGTAAGCTTCTGAGTCCCGCAAGCCTTTCTGTGTTGGAGGAAAGCCTTCTAGCTTATCAGTAGGAGTGATAAGCACTAGGTAGCCTGTCTACCATGAGAGGACAGGTTCTTGGCCCAGAAATTGTAGTTTATTGACCATTTGGACAGTTTGTCCATCTCTTTCAACTTTCTGGTTTAAAAGACCACATCTGCACTTGTTTCCCATCTTTCCTGTAACTAACCTGCTGGGTAGCACTAGAAAGCCTTAAAACTGATACATGCCTTCTAGCATAGGAGAGAGACTTTGGAGTGATTATGTATCAGTTTTCTGTACTTTCTTATAGGTTTATAAGTAGGTACTAGGCTATTGGCCCTAGGGCCTATACAAGCCTAGCCAAAAAGGTACCCTGGCTTTCGCCACCCAAGAAAATTATTTTCCTGTGCCCTTGTCAAGCAGAACCACAGAAGTGATCCCCGGGGTGAATTTCCTATTACCCATCCAATCATCAAGATTTTTCTTGAAGAGTGCTAATGAGGAGCTCTGTTTGACATAGATAGGTAGTCTGTTCTGGAGTATGGGAAGTCTCTGGGACAGGAATCTATCCCTCCAGCATGTTCTGTTTATTGTGGTGACAAAGTTTAGGTCCCTAGAGTGTGTAGCTTGGAGGGATTGGGATTTCTTTAAGTGGAGCACGTCCAACAGCTCTGGGTTTGACAAAGCTTTGTATGTTAGGCAGAGATCGCCTCTGAGTAGGCGATATGCAACGGAGTAAAGCTGGAGTTTTTTAGACGGTCTGCGTAAGGCATCTGTTTGAGGCCAGTAATCCTCTTTGTGAGGTATTTTTGTGGCCTTTCCAGTTGCTGTAGATGTCTTGTGAGGTACATACCAAAAGGGGCGTTGTACTCTATAATGGGTCTAATGAGTGATGAGTAGAGGGGAACAATGACCTCTTTTTTTCTGGATGACAAACCTTTTGTGATGAGGTGTGCCACGTAGAAGGATTTCCTGACCACTGTGGCGATGTGATTATCAAAGGAGAGACTACTGTCCACCTGTGTCCCAAGGTCTCTTATCACACTTTCGGTGTTAAGTAGACTACCGCCTATGTGGTAGTTCATGGGTACAGAGTTTTTACCAAAGGGGATGACAATGCACTTTTTGTCATTGAGCTTGAGACCATGTCTTTGACACCAGGCATCTGTACTGTACTTTGCTCAAAGCTCCCCTCTTTCACAGGTGAACAGAGAAACTTCCATCTATCCGAGTAAGGTATGGGCAACTCAGAAACTAGTATCACAGCCCTGAATGTACTTAACTGTTTTCTGCCTAAATGCAGATTTTCCAGCGTTTATTGTGATTTAAAAGCTTGTTATTTTCACATATTGTAGTTATTTGACTGCCTGCACTTTTAAAAAGTTGTTTTTTGTTTAAATAATTTGTTTAACTGTTGTAGGCTACACACTAAAGTGTGATAGCCTTTACTAATCGTTTGTAGTCATTTAAAGCTGTTTTAAGTGTATTTTTACTATTTTTGCCTTATCTTTTCAAAAAAAAAAAAAAAGCCAAAAAAATTCCTGGTTTCCCACCTTTCTAAGCTAGTATAGTCCAGTTTTCAGGCTAGTGCTGAATTCAGGGCTGTGATACTACTTTCTAAGTTGTCCATACCTTACTCGGATAGAAGGAAGTTTCTCTGTCACCTGTGAAAGAGGGGAGGTTTGAGCAACCTATCTGTCCCTGGAGGAGTGGTTCCAGCCCAGATGTTAGTAGTTTATTGGCCATTTTGGGCTAATTTCTATCTCTTTCATTTCCCTTTTCCCTACCAAAAAAGAAATGTGTTTGCACAGTTTTGCGCATTGGGCAGTGCTTGTTAGCTATGGTTAAATTATTCCTGGCTCCACTAAGTCTCCTCTTCAGTTTTTCCCTTGAAACTAGTCTAACTCTCACCCTAAGCACTCAAAAAGCATCTTACAGCCCAGCACTTGCTCAGTCCTAACAGCAAGCACTAATATACCCTAACACTGATTGCTCAGCAGGGCAAGGCTCTTTATTCACCCTTCACCAACCAAGCAACTAGGCAGCTCACCCTACTACTCAGGCATGACCAAAGGGCAACTTCAGGTGCACTCTCCAGTCCAGCTGGTGAATCTGGGTACCTGAGGCAATATTACAACTGCCTCATGTACACAAACAACCCTCTCCTCCTACCACAAAACACTAACATATGTGAGAGATGCAATTATACAGTCAAACTGGAAGCTAAACTGTCTCGACCCAAGACTGCAACAGAGAGTCAAGAGGAGAACCACAACTCCAGCCGCACACAGACCTACTAAAACAGTACTGGCAAAAAATACACATAAATACACAAAATCATACTCGGAGGCTCTAAATAAAAACCTGCAAAAGCATCAATGACCTCCAAAGCAGATACCCAAACAACCTGCACTTCCCGTCACAAACCAGACAACACATAAAACGCAAAATCAGTGTGCCGCACAATCACAGCCCTTAAGGTGAAACAACATACCTAACACACTAGTAATAGATGACTCTATAGTCAGGCACACTGACGTCCCACTCACTAGGCGGGACAAGTAGAAGGTTACTGTTAGCTGCCTGTCGGGAGCCAGAATCCGCTACATAACACAAGCACTCGGGTCACTCCAGAACAAGTACAAATATGACTCTGTCATTGTTCATGTTGGTGTGAATGACCTGAGATGTACCTCCCTGGACTACATGAAAAGAGACAAGGAAGAGCTCTCTGATCATGTAGCCCAGGCTGGTATGACCCTGATCCCGAGTAGCATCCTGCCCTCACCAAGAATGATACCTCAGTATAAAGAAAAAACTATCAATTTCAACAACTGGCTAAGCTTCTGGTGTCAAAGGGGATCCAGTGTCTGTCAGCCTGGGATGACATGCTTGACAAGCCATGTTGCTTCGCAACAGACAGCTTGCACCTGTCACCCCTAGGCTTTCAAATACTGGCCAAGGCTCTTGCTGCCCCCATAGTGCCTATTTTAGGCAAGGCTCAATAGTCAAACCCACCTCCGTAAACAGTACAATTAACAAAAAAACTGAGGGTTATGTTACTCAACGCCAGGAGTTTAAATCTCAAAATGCACATGCTCGAAGCACTCCTCAGTATGGAGAATGTCGACATCTGTGCAGTAACTGAAACCTAGTTCAAGGCTCCAGACAGCACCTCAGCACTATCGGGCTAGAACTCATACCACACGTTTTGGCCACAAAACACGGACCGAAACACAAAAGGAGAGGGTGTATCCATATTCATCAAGGATACCTACACCTCCAGGTTAGTGGCGCAGCATGATACGTCTGAGATCATCCATGTGTAACTAACATCGGGCAAATCTGCAATGCAAATTGTGACCTGCTACAGATCACCCTCCATGACCCAAGGCCACCACTCCACCTTTCTGGAGACACTGGAAAACATGAAGGTCCTATCAAACACTCTGATATTGGGTGATTTCAATTACCCTATCATTCACTGGGAAAACTACTCGAGTACAAATTCCCAGGCCCAGTGCTTCCTGGAATTCATCAACTCAAATGCCCTGGATCAGCTGGTACTCTCCCCTACCAGAGGTGAAAACATATTGGACCTGGTCATCACCAACATGGGCGACAGGTGTTCCACACCGGAGGTCAACCCCTCACTGGTTAGATCAGACAATAAACTAATCACTCTGGATGTCCACACCCTACCACCACCCCCAACTAAGGAAACCACAGTAAAAAACTTTTCTAAAGCAAACTTCACCTTACTTACAACAGAGGTGGTAAGTTTCACAGCCCCCACGTGAAAGGATAACATTGCCCAAAATGCAGAAACCTTTAAAATGCACTCTATGAGCACCTACAAGGATGCATGGATCATGCCAGCCCTAGCAAAACCAAGACTCACTCCTCTAAGAGAAGGAAACCAGTTTGCTGGAACCCTGCAATAAACAGGCAATAGGAGGAGGAAACTAGTTCAGAAAAAAAGCAAATCCCAAGAAGGAAAGACATCCCTGATCAGTATCAGTAAGAAACTGAGGTCCCTCATGAAATCATCCAAGGCTAACTTCGAAAAAAAAAAAAGGATTCAAAAGATAACCACAAAGCCTTCTTTAGCTATGTTAATAATCTAAGTGGCAACTCGCAAATATGCACTGAACTGGTGCAAAATAGCACAAAATATACTGAACCTACTGATATTGCCAACATTCTGGCAGATAGATTCAGTGCAAACTTCACTTTCCTCTAACCTCCAAAAGGGCCTACAACAATACCATAAAAGTGTAATGTCCATAAATCACAGACACACAGGTGAAAACAGCCCTTTCAAAAGCCAAAAACACAGCGTCAGTGGGACCAGATGGTGTCCCAGGCTACGTCTTGTACGAACTACAGAACGAACTAACCCCCCACCTAAACACGCTGTTCAACCTCAGCCTCTCCACAGTGCCCATAGAATGGCGCACAGCAACGGTTATTCCTCTCCACAAAGGAAGGGCCACAACTGACCCTGGTAACGATCGCCCCATACGCCTGACTAGCTTGCTTTGCATGGTTATGGGGCACATCGTCATGGAACTCATTAACAAATACATTGGGAACCTCCAAACACTTGCCCTTAACAAAGGCGAACTGGGTCGGGTCAGATCATGCCTACTAAACCTGGTTGACTTCTTTGAGACAGTTACCAATGATATAGATGAGGGAAAGGTGGTTCGCACAGCCTACCTTGACCTTGCCAAGGCTTTCGACACCATTCCCCACTTGGGTATTACAGAAAAACTCACCAGCCTGAACATAAACCCCTATGCCACAAGATGGGTTGCAACTGGCTTACAGACAGAACTCGCACGGTAAGAATAGCAGGCTCCAGGTTTGACTCTAAACCAGTCACAAGTGGTGTCCCGCAAAGCTCGGTCTTGGGACCCCTACTGTTTGGCATATACTACTCAGAAGTACAGGCAAACACAGGAGGACTATGGCTAACCAAGTTCGCTGATGACTGCAAACTGGGAGCCATAATTGACTCTCCGGCTGACAAGGACATCCTCCAAAAGGGCCTTACTGAGACAGGCATCTGGTGTCAAAGTCATGGCCTCAAGCTAAATGACAAAAAATGCATAGTCATCCCGTTTGAGAAAAACAAAGCATCTACGAATTACCACATAGGTGGCAATCCCCATAATACAGAAGAGGTAATAAGAGATCTGGGGACCCAGGTAGATAGTTAGGAAATCCTTCTATGTGGCCCATCTAATTACTAAAAGGTTCGCATCTAGAAATAAAGAGGTTATAGTGCCCCTCTACTCTTCACTCATTAGACCCATCATAGAGTACAATGCCCCATTTGGGATGTACTTCACAAGACACTTCCAACAGCTGGAAAGACCACAAAAGTACCTCACCAAGAGGATTACTGGTCTCAAACATATGTCCTATGCAGCCTGACTGAAAAAACTCCAGCTGTACTCAGTGGCATATCGCTTACTCAGAGGTGATCTCTGCCTGACTTACAAAGCCATGTCCAACTCAGAACTGATGAACATGCTCCACCTAAAGAAATCCAAGTCACTGCGAGCCATGCACTCGTGAGCTAAAACCTCGCCACAACAATAAATAGAACATGCTGGAGGAATAGATTCCTGTCACAAGAGACTCCCCATGCTTTGGAACAAAATTCCAAATTACATCAGGCAGAGCCCCTCACTAACACTCTTCAAAAGAAACCTTGACGAGTGGATGGGTAACAGAAAATACACCCCTGGGATCACTTCATTGGCTCTGCTTGACAGAGGATCAGTGAATTAATCAATGGAGAGGCGAAAGCTGACACACTCTGGCTAGGTTTATAAATGCCCTCAGGCACATAGCCTAGTACCTACCTATGAACCTAATAGCATGTGTTATGTACAGAAATAAAAAAAAATAATAACAAAAAATACTGAATGCAAAACTGTTAAAAACGAACACCATAGAATAAAGTATTATGGCTTACTATGAGTACCATATAAGCCCCAAACTAGCTCTCTCCTGGCATCTAGTGGCATTTTTCTGCTCCTGCTATTAAAACAGTACATTGAAGAAGAGTGAGTGATAGCTAAACTGTAAAAATGTAAATGATGTACAGTATATGTTACTTAAACTAGCTGAAAAAAACAGTAATTTTGTAATAACCATTTAGCAGTGAATTAAATATGGCCACTCTTGTGAAAGCACTTACCATACAGCTCTTAATAAAGAGTTTACCCTGGCCATGTATTGTCTCGTTAGTATTTATTTTTGTGTGGTCATAGTTTTATTACGGAGTTTTACTAACGAGTCTTTTATCCAAGTTGCTGGTGTCTTTGATTGTAGTAAATTAAATATGACTGTGCATTTTATCACACTTCTTTTTCCATTAAAACAAAGCCATTTAAAATGCGAAAAAAAACCCACATTAGTATAAATAATAGATGTTTTGCAGCAATATATGTAACCATGAACATTTTCTCCCTAGCCCACTACTGAAAAGGAATTTTAATTCCCAGCTGGACTTTCTCCAGTAAACAAATGTAAATAATTAAATACATATAAAATCCTCTCATAGAAACTCAAGGACTTAAGGACCTTTTTTTTTTTTTTTTGGTTAGGAATCCCTTTTTCCCCAACTGATCTATTTAATGAGATACATCCAAAGGCCTCACAGCAAGAGGTTCTCTGGTTCGATTCTCGGCTGGGTTGCCTTCTGTGTGGAGTCTGCATGTCCTCCCTGTGGTCGCGTGGGTTTTTTCTGGGTGCTCCGGTTTCCTCCCACATCCCAAAGACATGCTGTAGGTGGATTGGACACTCCAAATTGGCCCTAGGTGTGAGTGTGTGCGTGCATTTGCCTTCTGTGGAAGATTTGGTGCCAGTCTGGCACCTCGGCAGTGTTAAAACTCCACTGCAAATCATGAGTGGACAGGTGATCCGTTGTGGCGACCCCTAACCGGAAAAAAGCCGAAAGAAGAAGAATGAGATACATCCAAAGGGGCGTTACACTTGATAATTGGTCTGATCAATGCTGAGTATAAGGGAGTGATTGCCAAATGAATATAATCCAAGGTCTGTGGAGGCAATCAGCTGTCCTAAATTAAAACGATTTCCTGAGAAATGTTGTCACATGATGATCAAAAAAGTACAGTTGTGTACACTTACCATAAATGTAGATGCTCGAGTGTATTCACTGTAGTAGTCATCACATTTGGGTTATCTGCTTGCAGTAGCCCTCAGTCGGTCTGATTATCAAAGTCTTGGGTCCTGCGTCGGTTGCTATCTCATCTTCCATGACGTCAGGTAGTCAGGGGTACAAGGCATGCAGTCGACGCCATTGCATCAGTTTTTCTTGCCCCAGATGTCAGATGCCCCATCATGGGAAGCAATTATATACAAGGTTACACCTCCAACAAAACGGCAAATACAACAAAAAGCTTTCAGCATAGTAAACAAGAACAGAGGTATAGTCAAGAGAAGTCAGGGGGCTGGAGGGAGGGTAACTAGGACTGTAACAGTGAATACACTCGAACATCTACATTTATGGTAAGTGAACACAACTGTATTATGTTCTTGTTTCAGTGTTGCAGTTATCACATTTGGGTAGATTCCCAAAGCTAAGGACGGGAGGAGGTAATTAGATAGCATTAGGACCAGCTATAAGGCCCTGCAAGACTGCGGTGGCAAATCCAGCTCTGGATTTAGAAAAAATTGGCAAGTGGTAATGCTTGATGAAGGTATATACAGAACTCCAGGTAGCAGCTTCTAGGACGTCCCTGGTAGGGACAACTCTGAGAAAGGCTGTAGAGGTAGATGCAGCCCTGGTTGAATGTAGTCTTATCCCCTGTGGGGTAGGTTTTCCAAGATGTGTATAGCATAAATGAAGCAATGGCCTATCCACTTAAAATGGTTTGCTTTGAAATGGCCTTCCCCTCTGCCCCTGCAGCAAATGCAACTAGCAGCTGTTCAGATTTCCTGAGAGGCTTAGTCCTATTCAAGTAAAATCTGAGTTGTCCGTGCACGTCCAAGGAGTGCAATATTCGTTCCCCTTTGTTCTGTGGATTAGAAAAGAAGGTTGGCAAATTAATGGACTGATTAAGGGCCACACTGGATACCACCTTGGGCATGAAGGAAGGATTGGTCCTAAGGGACACCCTGTCAGCATGAAAGATGATGAAAGGCTCCACTGCCATGAGGGCCTGTAATTCAGACACCCTTCTTGCTGAAGTGATGGCTAGAAGGAAGGCTGTTTTCCAAGAAAGGAATTTCAACTCTGCATTTGCAGCTGGCTCAAAGGGAGTAGAATGAGCTTTTCCAATACAAAGTTAAGGTCCCAGGTTGGAGTAGGGGCTCTCCTGGGTAGTCTTATGTTTTTGGCCCCTCTAAGGAACTGCTTCAGCAGTGGATGAGAGAAGAGGGGTGGTTCAGTATTGTAATGAGCTGAAATGGCTGAGGCATGAATTTTGATGGAGAAAAAGGAAAGGCCCTTGTGAAGCATCTCAGATAAGCATTGATGAATATGGGGTAAATTGGGTGCTGCTGTGCTCATCCCCTGAGTTTGGCTCCAGGAACAGAATCTTTTCCATTTTTCAGCATAGGAATTTCTAGTACTAGGCCTCCGTGCCTCTAGGATGACATCCATCACTTACTTACTGAGGGATGGTAATGGAGACATCAGGTAATTAGCCAGGCTGCCAGGTTCAGGGTTTGAAGTTGTGGGTGCATAATCTGCCCCCCCCTGCTGGGACAGCAGGGCAGGGGTCTGAGGCAGGTGCCATGGTGCCAACAGTGACACACTGCGCAAGAGGGGGTACCAGTTTTGGCGTGGCCAGTCTGGCGCAATCAGTATTGTCCTTGGTTTGTCCTGCTTGATCTTGAGTAGTACCTTGGAGAGGAGAGACAGTGGGGGGAGGCATAAACTGATAGGTTTTTCCAGGTTTAGGACAGGGCATTCATTTTCCAAGCTTGTTTGTGGGGAGTCATTGTGCAGAATTTGTCCAATTGGTAGTTCTGGGGGGGAGGCAAACGGGTCTATCTCTGGGATCCCCCATTTGTTTCTCAACATGTTGAATATCTTTGGTTCCAGTTTCCACTTGTGTGGATCTATGTACTTAGGTCTGCCAGTGTATTTAGCTTTCCTGGCAGGAATTGAGCCTGTAGGTGCACTTGGTAGCTCAAGGCTGTGTTCCACAGAGCCATGGCTAGTCTGCAGTAAGGGTATGAGTGGGTTCCCCCCTGCTTGTTTATGTACCACATAACAGTGGTGTTGTCCGTCTTTACCAATAATTGTCCTGGAAGAATTTGGTCCTGGAAGGCTGTCAGAGCACTCTGTACAGCTAACTTTTTTTGATTGATATACAAATGCATTTGATTTGGGCTCCATTTGCCTTGAATGCACTGCCCTGTCAAGTGTGCTCCCACCATGCATAGTATGATGTGTCTGTTAGGGTTTGGGTGGCAGGGGGTAGAGTAAATGGCAGTCTCTTGTTTTGGTGGCAGGCCTCTGCCCACCAAAGGAACTCTATCTGTAGACAAGGTATGACAGGGATCATTGATTCTAGATCCTGAGAATGTTGACACCATGGGCTTTTTAGATACCACTGTAGTTTTCTCATATGCAGTCTTGCATATGGAATTAGTAGAATGCAAGAGGCCATGAACCCCAGAGCTTGCAGTATTTTTGTTGCAGATAGCTGAGTCTTGGTGGCCAGTAGTTTGAAGTAGACTGTCAACTGAATCTGTTTCTCTGGCATGAGGTAGACCATTTGGGAAGTTGTATTCAAGCTTGCTCCCAGGAATACAATCTGTTGGCAGGGTACAATATGTGATTTCTTTTCCTTTATGGTGTACCCCAGGGACGTTAGCAATTTCTTTACAAATGCCAGATGATTTAAAAGCATGTCCTGGCTTTCTGCCTGAATAAGACAATCGTCCAGGTATGGGTATATTTGAATATTTCTTTGCCTGCAAAATGCAATGACTGGAGCTAGGCACTTTGTGAATACCCTGGGCGCAGTAGATAAGCCAAAGGGCAGTGTAGAGAACTGATAGTGCATGTAACATGCTTTGAAGCATAGGTATCTTCTGCAAGATTCTCTTATTGGGATGTGCAGGTAGGCTTCCTTTAAATCCAGTGTTGCCAACCAGGCATTTTTGCCTAGCATGGGAAGCAGCTGATGAAGAGTTAGCAATTTGAATTTTAGAATTACCAAAAAGGTGTTTAGGATAGACAGGTCCAGGATAGGACGCCAGGAATTGTCTTTTCTCTGTACCAGGAAAAGCCTTGAGTAGAAACCTTTTCCCCATTCTTCTTCTGGGACAGGTTGAATAGCCCTGATGCTCAAAAGAGAGAGAACTTGCTTTTGAGCCTCTGCCCACTGATTTGGAGGTAGGTCTGGCCAACTGTTTGGGGTTGGTAAGGAGTGGAAGTGGAATCTGTATCCTTGGGAAACTATATTTAAAACCCATATGTCCTGGGTAATGAGGTCCCAATTTTTTGCATGCAGGGCAATCTTTCCCCCTAAAGGGGACAGTCAGTTGAGCAGGGCTCAGAAGGTTTAAAGTTAAGTCATTGAGACAGTTTACCATAGGGGGAGTCTTACTACTGCTTTGGAAGTGGGAGCCCCCCACTGCTTAGGCCTGTGAGTACCTTGGAACTGAAGTCTGGGTGTTCTGCTGGTTCTGGGTTTGGACTGAGAAGGCCTGGAAGAGGCAGGAAAGGACCAATTCTTAGAGGGCCAATGCCTACTAAATCTGGGAGGCTGTACTTGCAGGAAATCTTTAACAGTTTGCATAGATTTAGCTTTTCCTCCATCTTTTTAAGGACTACTTCTGTTTTGTTGCCAAACAGGCAGTCTTGGTTTAAGGGAGCATCCAGTAATTTAGCTTTAACATGATCTGGCAAAGATTGCTCCTTAAACCAAGCATGCCTTCTATGTACAGACCCAGTGACAGCAGCCCTGCAAGATGCCTTTAATGGATCAAAGCCAGATTGCAAAGTATGTTTTCCAACTTGTTCAGCAGAATGCATTAAATCCTGTAAATCTTTATTTTCAGCACAGTCACAAATCAACATCATTTTCTGTTTAAGCAATCCAATAATATGCTGCTGATACTTTAACATATGAAACTGGCAGTTTAAGGTCCTAAAGGCCAAG
The DNA here is from genome assembly GCF_019279795.1 of Protopterus annectens. NCBI lineage: Eukaryota > Metazoa > Chordata > Ceratodontiformes > Protopteridae > Protopterus > Protopterus annectens. Next base: position 1,864,301,308 of record NC_056732.1, read on the forward strand.
GTTGAAGAAGTGTATACCTTCTTACCCCATCTATCCAGCGCCCTGGAATCTCTATCAGAGAGGGTAGGATTTTTGGCAGTAGTAGCCCTAATGCCCTTGGGTCCCTGTGAAATGGTCTCAGGATCCGCAGTAGGATTTTTTAAAGAGGAACTTGTGAGAGTCAGGAACCCTATAATATCTATCAGGTTTTCTGGGAGCAGGAGGCAAAGAGTCAGGGGCCAGGCTAGATTCCGAGAAAGCATCATCTACAATGTCCAGTACAGGAGGGACAGCTAAAGGCCTGTGTTGAGGCAGGAGTAAGAATTCCCTAAGCCTCTTTTTGGAGTCAGAGTAATCCTGGCTTTCCCAGCGAAAATGCTCCCTAAGAGTATGCAAGGTTTCACCAAAAGAGAAATCCTCTGGAGGGGAAGCAGATGCAATGGAGTCCTCTGCATCAGAATCCTCATAGGCAGATAAGGGCAAATCCTGGTCAGAAAAAAACAGAAATGTCAGAGTCCTGATCAGAAGAATCAGAAGGAAAAACAGTCCTAGGTCTCTTAGATGGGAAAGGGTGGCTTCCCTTGATTAGAGTAGTAAGGTCTTCAGCAATTCTTATTATTTGTTTTTTAGGCATAGGGGCCTGACCATGCAGTCTGGGCATCAGTTTTCTAGGCATGGATCGAGTTTTAGGCCTTGAAGAAGATGGCGTTGGTTTAATATGCAAGTCAGTAGGCCTGAATACACCCTCAAAAGCCAGTGCCTGCACAGCGGCTCCGGACCCATCCAAGGTAGAGACATCCGCAGGTTCCACAATTGAAAATGCATCTCGCGGCATACCAGACTCCGAATGGGTCTCAGTAGCGGCCTGCAAATCTGAATTAGTGGGTATTAGGGGCTGGAAAGCGCCTCTGAGTACTGGCGAACTGGTGCCTAGCTTAGGAGAAGCATAGTCGGCAGCTTTGGACCTATGCGGTCTGTCTATGTCTTTATCTTTGCATTTTTTCGGAATGTCGGTAGTCGGGTGGCTTATCGAACCCATTTCTAGATAATTGAACTGAGTACCAAAATATTTAGATGCGTAAATGAACCGATGATGAAAAGTATGAGGTATGAATAAGGCACAAAAACAACAGCGAGGTACGTCGTGGTCTGGGCCTAAGCAAAAAATGCAGTACGAATGAAAATCTTGATGAGGTATTTGCTTTCCACAAGAAATAACAATTGTTAACTTTTACTGACATCAGTTATAGCAAGAAAAAGATTCCCCAATGGGGTACTTAGCTTAGTTGAAGACTTCAGAACTGAAACTTGAAAATGAAAATTTCAGGAGTCGGCCGACAGGCACTTGTGAACTGCTTCTGCTTCGGAAACCGCATGGCAAGAAAGACTGATGTAATGGTGTCCGCTGCATGCTTTATACCCCTGACTACCTGATGTCATGGAAGATGAGACAGCAACAGACGCAAAACCCAACACTTTGATCAGGCCAACTGAGGGCTACTGCAAGCAGATAACCCAAATGTGATGACTGCAACAGTGAAACACAAAGAACATCAGAGAGTTATCAACCCAAGACCCCGGGTTCCAGACTACACTTAGTTCTGTAGTGGTACACTGTCTACACAGTATGAAAGGGGACGGGTTTATTGCCAGAAATGAAACTGTAAGTCTAGTATTTAGTCTGAGTCTGTATTTACTACACTAAGAGATTACTAGGGAGAGCTCATTCTGGAACGTTTGGATGTTACAGGATAACTTAACATTACACAGTATAAAAAGGGAGGGGCTTAATGCCAGAAGTGAAACTGTATGTCTGGTATTTAGGCCGAGTCTGTATTTACTACACTAAGAGATTACTAGGGAGAGATCATTCTGGAATGTTTGGATGTCACAGGATAACTTAACATTACACAGTATGAAAAGGAAGGGGCTTAATGCCAGAAGTGAAACTGTATGTCTAGTATTTAGTCTGAGTCTGTATTTACTACACTAAGATTACTAGGGAAAGCTCATTCTGGAATGTTTGGATGTCACAGGATAATTTAACATTACACAGTATGAAAAGGGAGGGGCTTAATGCCAGAAGTGAAACTGTATGTCTAGTATTTAGTCTGAGTCTATATTTATTTACTAAGCGATTACTAGGAAGAGCTCATTCTGGAATGTTTGGATATCATAGGATAACTTAACATTACACAGTATGAAAAGGGAGGGGCTTAATGCCTGAAGTGAAACTGTATGTCTAGCATTTAGTCTGAGTCTGTATTTACTACACTAAGATTACTAGGGAGAGCTCATTCTGGAATGTTTGGATGTCACAGGATAACTTAACATTACACAGTATGAAAAGGGAGGGGCTTAATGCCAGAAGTGAAACTGTATGTCTAGTATTTAGTCTGAGTCTATATTTACTACACTAAGAAATTAGTAGGGAAAGCTCATTCTGGAATGTTTGGATGTCACAGGATAACTTAACATTACACAGTATGAAAAGGACAGTGAAACTGTATGTCTAGTACTTAGTCTGAGTCTGTATTTACTACACTAGATTACTATATGGACCTCATTTCTGGAATTTTTGATATCACAAGATAACTTAACATTTACACGGTGAAAAAGGAGGGGTACTACACTAAGAGATTACTAGAGAGCCTCATTCTGGAATGTTTGGATGTCACAGGATAACTTAACATTGCACACAGTGAAAAAAGGGGGGGGAAATGCCAGAAAGAAAACTGTCTGTCTAGTATTTAGTCTGAGTCTGTATTTACTACACTAAGGATAACAACACATTACACAGTAGGAAAAGGGATGGGCTTAATGCCAGAAGTGAAACTGTATGTCTAGTATTTAGTCTGAGTCTGTATTTACTACACTAAGATTACTAGGGAGAGCTCATTCTGGAATGTTTGGATGTCACAGGATAACTTAACATTACACAGTATGAAAAGGGAGGGGCTTAATGCCAGAAGTAAAACTGTATGTTTAGTATTTAGTCTGAGTCTGTATTTACTACACTAAGATTTCTAGGGAGAGCTCATTCTGGAATGTTTGGATGTCACAAAATAACTTAACATTACACAGTATGAAAAGGGAGGGGCTTAATGCCAGAAGTGAAACTGTCATCATCATCTTTTGGCTTTTTCCGTTAGGGGTCGCCACAGTGGATCATCTCTTTCCATTTCTTCCTATCCTCTGCATCTTGCTCTGTCACACTAACCGCCTGCATGTCCTCTCTCACCACATCCATAAACCTTATCTTAGGCCTTCCTCTTTTCCTCTTACCTGGCAGCTCTATCCTTATCTTTTTCCCAATATACCCATCATCCCTCCTCAGCACGTCCAAACCAACGCAATCTCATCTCTCTTGCTTTGTCTCCAAACTGTCCAACATGAGCTGACCCTCTAATATACTGATTCCTAATCCTATCCATCCTAGTCACACTGAGTGCAAATCTTAACATCTTTAACTCTGCCACTTCCAGCTCTGACTCCTGCCTTTTTGTCAATGCCAGTGTCTCCAACCCATATAACATAGCTGGTCTCACTGCCCTCTTGTAGACCTTCTCTTTCACTCTTACTGGTACCCGTCTGTCACAGATCACTCCTGACACTCTTCTCCACCCATTACACCCTGCCTGTACTCTCTTCTTCACCTCTCTTCCACATTCACCATTACTCTGAACTGTTGATCCCAAGTACTTAAACTCGTCCACCTTTACCAACTCTACTCCCCGCATCCTCACCATTCCTCTTCCCTACCTCTCATTCACACACATATATTCTGTCTTAGCCCTGCTGACCTTCATTTCTCTCCTCTCTAAAGCATATCTCCACCTCTACAGAGTTTCCTCAACCTGATTCCTACTCTCACTATAGATCACAATGTCATCTGCAAACATCATAGTCCACGGGGTCTCCTGTCTGATCTCATCTGTCAACCTTTCCATCACCACTGCAAATAAGAAAGGACTCAGAGGTGATCCTTGATGTAATCCCACCTCCACCTTAAATGGATCTGTTACTGCCACTGCAGTCCTCATCGCTGTCACACTACCCTCATACATATCCTGTACCACTCTTACATACTTCTCTGCCACTCCCGACTTCCTCATACAATACCACAACTCTTCTCTAGGCACCCTGTCATATGCTTTCTCCAAGTCTACAAAGACACAATGCAACTCCTTCTGACCTTCTCTGTATTTCTCCAGTAACACTCTCAGAGCAAACATTGCATCTGTAGTGCTCTTTCCTGGCATGAAACCATACTGCTGATCACCAATCATCACCTCCCTTCTTAACCTAGCTTCTACTACTCTTTCCCATAACTTCAAGCTGTGACTGATCAATTTTATCCCTCTGTAGTTACTGCAGCTCTGCATATCACCCTTATTCTTAAAGATAAGTACCAAAACACTTTTCCTCCACTCCTTAGGCATCCTCCGACTTTCCAAAATTTCATTAAACAATCTAGTTAAAAATTCCATTGCCATTTCTCCTAAGCACCTCCATGCTTCCACTGGGATGTCATCTGGGCCAGCAGCCTTTCCATTCTTCATCCTCTTCATAGCTGTCCTTACTTCCTCCTTGCTAATCTGTTTCACTTCCTGATTCACTATCCCCACATCATCCAACCTTCTCTCTCTCTCATTCTCTTCATTCATTCATCAGCCTCTCAAAATACTCTTTCCATCTACTCAACACACTCTCCTCTCTTGTGAGTACCTTTCCCTCATTATCCTTTATCACCCTTACCTGCTGAACATCTTTCCCAGCTCTGTCCCTCTGTCTAGCCAATCGGTACAGGTCCTTTTCTCCCTCTTTAGTGTCCAATCTCTCATACAACTCTCCATACACCTTATCCTTAGCTTTCACCACCTCTCTCTTTGCCATGCGTCTCATCTCCTTATGCTCATGTCTACTTTCTTCATCTCTTTGACAATCCCACTTCTTCGCCAGCCTCTTCCTCTGTATACTCTCCTGTACTTCCTCATTCCACAACCAGGTCTCCTTGTCCTCCTTCCTCTGTCCAGATGTCACACCAAGCACCTTTCTAGCAGTCTCCCTTACTAGTTCTGCTGTAGTTACCCAGCTATTCGGTAACTCTCCACTGCCTCCCAGTGCCTGTCTTAACTCTTCCCTAAACTCCACTTCACAATCACCCTTTAACTTCCACCATTTAATCCTTGGCACTGCTTTCACACTCCTCCTCCTCTTCTCCAACTTCATCCTACAGACCACCATTCTATGCTGCTTAACTACACTTTCCCCAGTAACCACTTTGCAGTCTCCAATCTCCTTCAGACTGGCCCTCCTACATAGGATATAATCCACCTGTGTGCATTTTCCTCCACTCTTGTACTTCACTCTATGCTCCTCCCTCTTCTTAAAATACGTATTCACCAAAGCCATGTCCATCCTTTTCGCAAAATCCACAATCATCCGACCTTCTGCATTCCTCTCCTTAAAGTACAGTTTTGTACCTACCATAAATGTAGATGTTCGAGTGCTAATACAGCTGCAGTCATAACAGATGGGTTCTTCTGCTGTCAGGCGGGTCCTCGGTCAGCCAAATTCCAAAGTCTAGGTCCGGCGTCGGTTGTCGTCGCTTCTTCCCTGATGTCAGTGTGACAGGGGTATAAAGGAACCAGCCAACGCCATTTTCTTCAGTTTTTCTTGCCCCAGATGTCAGGTACCCCCAGAAGGAAGGCAATACATAAATTTGTGTAATAATGCAGTGCAATATAATCAAAATACAGTAGTTGCAAGCAAATACATCATAAATGAATACCCCAATCAGGTTGTATGAGGATGTGTTAGCCTATAGGCCTGTCCCAAGAGGAGAAGGAGGGAGAGAATCCTGGACTGCAGCTGTATTAGCACTCGAACATCTACATTTATGGTAGGTAGAAAACTGTACTATGTTCATCGTGCATACAGCTGCAGTCATAACAGATGGGTAGAATCTCAAAGCTAAGAAAAGGGTGGTAGGCACTAGGTGGAACTAGGAGGAGCCAAAATGCCCTGCAAGACTGCAGCGGCAAAGCCTGCTCTAGATTTGGAGTACAATGGTAGGTTGTAGTGCTTGGAGAAGGTATGCACAGAACTCCAAGTGGCTGCTTCCAAAATATCCTTGGTAGGAACTCCTCTGAGGAAGGCTGCAGAGGTAGCTGTGGCCCTGGTGGAATGAGTTCTAATGCCTGTAGGTACGGTTTTGCCATGAAAGGAATAGCAAAAGTGTATGCAGTGGGCTATCCATTTTGAGATTGTCTGTTTGGAAATTGGCTTTCCTTGAGCTCCTACCGCATAGGCCACAAAGAGCTGTTCTGATTTTCTGAAAGGCTTTGTTCTGTCCAAATAATAACACAGTTGTCTGTGGATGTCCAAGGAATGTAGTAATCTCTCCCCTTTGTTTTGAGGATTAGGATAAAAGGTAGGTAAATGTATGGCCTGATTTAAAGCTACCCTGGATACCACTTTAGGCATAAAGGACGGGTTGGTTCGTAAGGAAACTCTGTCCTGATGGAAGATGATAAAAGGCTGGACAGCCATGAGAGCCTGTAGTTCTGAAACTCTACGAGCTGAGGTGATAGCCAGAAGGAAAGCTGTTTTCCAGGACAAATATTGCAAATCTGATGAGGCAGCTGGCTCAAAGGGAGGCAAGGTCAGTTTTTCCAGAATGAAATTAAGATCCCAAGCAGGTATTGGTTGTTTCCTTGGAGGTCTTAAATTCTTAGCCCCTCTGAGGAACTGTCTTAAGAGAGGGTGAGAGAATAAAGGTGGATCAGTGTTGTATTCTGCAGAAATGGCTGAGGCATGGATTTTGATGGAGGAAAAAGAAAGTCCACTGCTTAGCAGTTCAGCCAAATATTGTAGTATTTGAGGTAAATTCAGTTTTCCAGGATCCTGGCCCTTTTTCTCATTCCAGACACAAAAACGTTTCCATTTTGCGGAGTAAGCTTTTCTAGTTGAAGGCCTTCTGGCCTCCAAAATGACATCCTGCACCTCCTCGGAGAGTAGGGTCTGCTGTGATGCTAAGGAATCTTCCATGCGGCTAGATTGAGTGTTTTTAGCTGGCTGTGAAGAGTTTTGAAGCTGTGCTGAGTCAGAAGAAGAGGCATCAGAGGCAGGGTCCATGGTGGTGAATGCGTCAGGCTCCTCAGGAGAGGGTACCAGTGTTGCCTTGGCCAGTCCGGAGCAATGAGAATCATCTTTAGTCTGTCTGCTCTGGTTTTCAACAGAACTTTGGGCAGCAGAGGAAGAGATGGGAAGGCATAAACTGTCATTGATGTCAAACTGAAAGAGAGAGCGTCCACTCTTCAGGCCTTTGGATGGAAGATCCTTGAGCAGAATTTTGTCAATTGATGATTTTTGTGGGAGGCAAAGAGATCTATGTCTGGCCTTCCCCATTCTTGGATTATTTCTGTAAAAACTTTTGGATGCAATTTCCATTCGTGTGGATCTGTCATATTCCTGCTTAGGTTGTCTGCCAGCGTGTTTTCCTTGCCTGGCAAGTACTGTGCTTGTAGTTCCATTTGTAAGTCCATGGCCATGTTCCAAAGTGACATGGCCAGTCTGCATAGGGGGTATGAATGTGTTCCTCCCTGTTTGTTTATGTACCACATGACTGTGGTGTTGTCCGTTCTTATCAGTAGTTGACCTGGTTGTAGAAGGTCTTTGAAAGCTATAATAGCATTTATTACTGCTAGCATTTCTTTTTGATTGATGTAAAGGTGCTTTTCTTTTTGGGGCCATTTGCCTTGAATGCACCGATCTGTCATGTGCGCCCCCCAGTCATAGTCCGAGGCGTCTGTTGTGATGACTTGATTTGCTTGAGGCTTGCTGAATGGAAGACCTGTGTTTGTTTGACATGCTTGAGCCCACCACAGAAATTCATTTTGCAGACATGGAATTAGTGGCATTATTGTTTCCAAACTGTGGCTGTGTTGAGACCATATGTTTTTCAGGTACCATTGTAGTTTCCTCATATGCAGCTTTGCACATGGGATTAGTAAGATGCAAGATGCCATGAATCCCAGAGCCTGCAGGATTTTCCTTGCAGTCAGTCTGGTGCAATTTGCTAGTGTTCTGAAGTATTGAATTAGTTGCCCCTGCTTCTCTGGCGTGAGGTAGGCCATCTGGGTGTTTGTGTCCAAATTGGCACCCAGGAAAATTATCGTCCGAGAGGGTATTAGCCTTGATTTCTTTTTGTTGACTGTGTATCCCAGAGAGTTCAACAACATTATTACACAAGCCAGATGTTTCAGAAGAATGTGCTTGCTGTCTGCTTGGATCAGGCAGTCATCCAAATAGGGGTATATTTGTATCCCTTGAAGTCTGCAGTAGGCAATTACTGATGCCAGGCATTTCGTGAATACTCTGGGTGCAGTAGATAAGCCAAAGGGCAATGCAGAGAATTGATAATGGGTTGAACCTTCAAGAAACATGAGGTACCTTCTGCAATTTTGTCTGATTGGGACATGCAGGTATGCCTCCTTGAGGTCCAAAGTTACCAGCCAAGACTCCTTGCCCAGCATGGGAAGAAGTTGCTGTAGAGTGTGCATCTTGAATTTTGGTACGAGTAGAAATGTGTTTAGGATGGATAGGTTCAAAATAGGTCTCCAATCTTTTCCCTTCCTTGGCACCAGAAATAGCCTGGAATAAAAACCTTGTCCTTGTTCGTGCGTAGGTATCTCTTGAATAGTTTTCATGTTTATGAGATCTGTAATTTGCCTTTGTGCCTCTGCCCTTTGATTGTGTGGCAGGTTTGGCATGCCTCTCATTTTTGGAAGGGTGTGAAAATGGAATTTGTAGCCTCTGTTTATAATGTCCAGGATCCATTTGTCCTTTGTGACAATATGCCAATTTTTTGAAAATAATGCCAGCTTTCCTCCTAAGGGGGCTGCCATTTGAGACTTGGTTGGCATGCAAAGGGGAAAGTCATTGGGTTTGCTTTCTGAATGATTGCAAGTTATCCTCACCACCTCTTTGTGTAGGAGCTTGCCATTGTCTGCCTCTAAACGATCCTTGGGATTGTCCTCTGCCCCTCGGGCGCCTGTATCTGCCTCTTTGGGGTCTGTCCGTGGCAGGAAAGGACCAGTTTTTGGAAGGCCAATTTCTACTAAAACGTGGGGGCTGTACCTGTAGAAATTCTTTCACAGTTTGCATTGATTTAGCCTTTTCCTCCATTTTCCTTAACACTTCCTCAGCATTAGCACCAAATAATACATCCTTTTGAAGTGGGGCGTCTAGTAATTTAGCTTTGACATGATCAGGCAAGGCTTGTTCCTTGAGCCAGGCATGCCTACGTATGACTGATCCTGTAACAACAGCCCTACATGAGGCCTCTAGAGCATCAAAACCACATTGTAAGGTATGCTTACCCACTTGTTCTGCACTATGCATCAAATCCTGCAACTCCTTCAAGTCTGGTTGTTCAGGCTGTGACATTTTACTTTTCAATTGTGAGAACAAAAACTGTTGGTATTTTAGTATATGAAACTGACAGTTTAAGGCCCTCATGGATAAGGTAGCCGGGGTATATACCTTTTTTCCCCACCTTTCTAAGGATCTGGAGTCTCTCTCGGAAGGTAATGGATTTTTAGCAATGGAGGCCTTAACTCCCTTGGGGCCCTGTGAGATGGTTTCTGGCTCAGCAGCATGGCTTTTGTATAGAAATTGGTGTGAGTCAGGAACCCTGTAGTACCTGTCAGGATTAACTGGAGCTGGAGGTAGAGAATCCGGGTTAAGACAAGCCTCCGAGTAACATCATCTAGGATGTCCAAGACAGGAGGTATAGCCAGAGGCCTGTGCTGAGGTAGCAAGAGAAATTCCCTGAGCCTTTTCTTGAAATCTGAATAATCTTGGCCTTCCAAGTGGAAGTGTTCCCTTAAGGTATGCAAAGTTTCCCCAAATGAGTAATCCTCTGGGAGGGGAGACAGAAGGGATGGACTCCTCTGCATCAGAGTCTTCAAAAGGGGAGTAAGAATGTTCCTGATCATCAGAATGCTCTGAAATAATGGAGCCCTGATCAGAGAAGGGGGAACCTTCCTCCACTCTGGGCCTTTTGTCCGGTGGGGGCTGAGAACCTCTGATAAGAGTAATTAAATCCTCAGCCATTTTAAGCATCTGTTTCTTAGGCATGGGGCCTGGAGATGGGCCCTGTGCAGCTGGTCTCTTAGAGTGCATGGTTGCTTTAGACTTTGTGAAAGCCTTGATGGAGAAAGAAGAGGAAGGTCTGAAGACACCTTGAGTGGAGGTGGACCTGTCCACATTCGGAGATTCAACGCCAAGAGTGGCTTCGGTATCTGTAGTCGGGGTGTGGGCCGAGGAGCCTGCGACCTCAGGCACAGGAGACACCATCAAAGAAGTGTTGTCGGTAGTCAGGGGCTGCGTAGGCGCCTCGCTGAGAACCAGACCACGTGTAGTCGGCTTTGGCGTGGTGTCGGTAAAGGCCACGGACCTCGTGTGTCGGTCCTTGTCTTTGCGTTTTTAGACAAAACCGGAGTCGGAGTATCCGACGATATAGTACAGTTAAATGCATTCCCAAAATAATGCTGGGCGAACTCCACCCGACGCTTAATAGTGCGTTTGTTGAATGTAGCACAAAAGCGACAGACCGAGACGTTGTGGTCTGGGCCTAAACAAGGTATATAGAGGGAATGGAAATCCTTATGCGGTATTTGCTTCCCACAAGAAATACAATTATTAACTTTGTCTGACATCGGTCTGAGGCAAGAAAAGTTTCCAACGGGTACTTAGCTTTTAAGAAGACTTTGGTTTCCAAATTTTCGTAATCTCAGGAGCTGGCCGACCGGCACTTGCGAACTGCTTCTGCTTCGGGCACCGCGCGGCAAGAAAGACTGAAGAAAATGGCGTTGGCTGGTTCCTTTATACCCCTGTCGCACTGATGTCAGGGAAGAAGCAACGACAACCAACGCCGGACCTAGACTTTGGAATTCGGCCGACCGAGGACCCGCCTGACGGCAGAAGAACCCATCTGTTATGACTGCAGCTGTATGCACGATGAACATCACCATACCAACCCATCACTTCCTCATCCCCTCTGTTCACTTCACCAACATGCCCATTAAAGTCTGCTCCAATCACTAGTCTCTCACCCTTGGGTACACTCACCACAACTTCATCCAACTCACTCCAAAATTTCTCTTTCTCATCCATCGCACACCGAACTTGTGGAGCATATGCACTAACAACATTCATCATTACACCATCAATTTCGAGCTTCATAAACATCACTCTGTCAGACACTCTTCACGTCTAAAACACTCTTGGCATATTGTTCCTTTAGTATAACCCCTACCCCATTTCTCCTGCCATCCACACCATGATAGAACAATTTGAACCAGTTTCCTAAACATCTGGCCTTACTTCCCATCCATCTGGTCTCTTGCACGCACAATATATCAACCTTCCTTCTCTCCATCATATCAGCTAGCTCTCTTCCTATACCAGTCATACTGCCAACATTCAAAGTTCCTACCCTCACTGCTACACTCCTAACCTTCCTCCTCTCTTCCTACCTTTGGGCATGCCTTCGCCCTCCTCTTCTCCTTCGGCCAACAGTAGCCCAATTTCCGCCAGCACCCTGTTGGCTAACAGTACTGGTGGTGGTCGTTGTTAACCTGGGCTAGTATTTAGTCTGAGTCTGTATTTACAACACTAAGATTACTAGGGAGAGCTGATTCTGGAATGTTTGGATGTCACAGGATAACTTAAAATTACACAGTATGAAAAGGGAGGGGCTTAATGCCAGAAGTGAAACTGTATGTCTAGTATTTAGTCTGAGTCTGTATTTAGTGCACTAAGATTACTAGGGAGAGCTCATTCTGGAATGTTTGGATGTCACAGGATAACTTAACATTACACAGTATGAAAAGGGAGGGGCTTAATGCCAGAAGTGAAACTGTATGTCTAGTATTTAGTTTGTCTGTATTTACTACACTAAGATTACTAGGGAGAGCTCATTCTGGAATGTTTGGATGTCACAGGATAACTACACATTACACAGTATGAAAAGGGAGGGGCTTAATGCCAGAAGTGAAACTGTATGTCTAGTATTTAGTCTGAGTCTGTATTTACTACACTAAGATTACTAGGGAGAGCTCATTCTGGAATGTTTGGATGTCAAAGGATAACTTAACATTACACAGTATGAAAAGGGAGGGGCTTAATGCCAGAAGTGAAACTGTATGTCTAGTATTTAGTCTGAGTTTGTATTTACTACACTAAGATTACTAGGGAGAGCTCAATCTGGAATGTTTGGATGTCACAGGATAACTTAACATTGCACAGTATGAAAAGGAAGGGGCTTAATGCCAGATGTGAAACTGTATGTCTAGTATTTAGTCTGCGTATGTATTTACTACACTAAGATTACCAGGGAGAGCTCATCCTGGAATGTTTGGATGTTACAGGATAACTTAACATCCCCCACTTACTTACAGACATCTGCAGACTTTGTTAGCCAGATATCAGCAAAAATGACAGGTCACAACACCCAGCCATGAGGGACACAGTGGCTCACTTTCCTGATTTCTAATGAGCTGCCTGCAACTTTCACTGTATGTATTCTGTCTTTCAAACAGTTAGTAATCATGATCTACTGACTATCTACACCCGATTACCCTACTGCTTTTATTGTCTGAAACATGTAAGCTTTGGAGATGTACTGTCTTTCTCTCTCATGAATATACACAGTCTACTTTTACTATAACAGAAATTTATCTCAGCTGATCTGCTTTTCATCCCCTCTTAAAAACTTGTTTTTCTTTTTTTTATGTGAGGAATAGGCAATCCCAAAGTGATTTATGATCCCTCTAATCTAGTTCCTGATTACATGAAATATTATGCTCCAAGGACCTATTGTCCCTCACTCCCTTTGACCTTATCTTACTTTTACTGCATGCAACAAGTGATTTACTGCACCTCTTCTGATTACTGAACCCTTACATTGGATGTTCCTTGATCTTAACAGAAGGTGGCAGGTAACCACTTAATGCATGGACCAAAAACCCATTCTTTCTAAATATCTTAAACTAAAAGCAGGAGAAGAAAACTGTCATTACTTAAGTCATGGACAATAATGCAGATTTTTTTTATTTTAAGTACTAAACTATTCAGACACAGTGATGCCCTGCTTGGTATATCAAGCCCAGCCATGACGATGTCCTGCTTGGTATATACAGCCCAGCCATACTGATACCCTCTTTGTTACTGGAAGCCCAGCCATAGTGAGCCCCTGCTTGGTACTTGAAGCTCACCCATACTGATGCCCTGCTTGGTATTGGAAGCCCAGCCACAGTGATGCCCTGCTTGGTATTGGGAGCCCAGCCATAGTGATGCCCTGCTTGGTATTGGAAGCCCAGCCATAGTGATGCCCTGCTTGTTATTGGAAGCCCAGCCATAGTGATGCCCTGCTTGGTATTGGAAGCCCAGCCATAGTGATGCCCTGCTTGGTATTGGAAGTCCAAAAATAGTGAACACCTGCGTGTTACTGCAAGCCCAGCCATAGCGATGCCCTACTTGTTATTGGAAACCCAGCCATAG